>NC_139023.1:146122521-146192521 GCF_964662115.1 Mustela nivalis | reverse complement strand
AAGTGGAAAAACTAGGAAAAACATAATAAAATAGTATTTATATTCTTTAGGCGAATTTTCCCCAGAATCGTGAAATTGTCATGTTTTATCATTTTGCAGTTGATTTTACATAAATGAAATTTCACTTGGTATAAACTTATTTTGAAGATAAGAGTTATATATAAAGATAAGGGTCTTTTTAATGTGGAGATACTGTTTTTTAAAAGATAATGTTATGGCATGCCTTGAAGTTATTAAAGATTCCCCGAATCTTCTCTAAACAGGTGTCAAAAAACCAGGCTCATCTTCACTACTTTGCATAAACTTTATTTAATTGATTTTTACAAATGAGCTCATAAATTATGGAAAATAAGAATAGTCTTTTTGTATTTATAAAAGTAATACAAAGAAAATAGGATAATTAGAATTTAACTCTTAAAAAGAAAAAAAAAGGTAAACCAGTGGTGCATCTGTTAGAAACAGTGATTGCCTTTCAAGTACAAGATATGCACTGAACTTCACTAAAGATTTTAAGAACTGTTGAACCAAAACAAACTTCAGTGGAAATAATCTCAGCTCTGCTCAAAGCTGAGCAAAGTAAGTGAAGGAAGGAAGGAAGGAAGGAAGTGAAGTGGCCATTTGTCCAAAGGGCTGTTGATTATCCAGTCTAAGGGGCTGAACAAAATTATGACAATCCAAAGAATAATATGAGGAAGAGTCTTTAGAAGAGCATCAGTTCTTTTATCCTCTCCTTGCTTTATCCATCTTCTCTATCCTCCCTCAACTCCTTCTAGCAAATGGTGAGTTGTGGTCCATTGCATCAGAGACAGTGAGGAGAGAGTAAAAAGAAGAGGGAGAAGATGACTGATTTTCCTGGGTTTGATTTCACAAAACTTACACCCATGAAGACTATTGCAGCTGTCTCTAACACATGGCAAATAGCAGGCTAGGGATAGTTCCTCAAAGCTAAGGTTTTGGTGTTGCTGTTTTCTGAAGTTTCCCTTGAGTCTGGGAGAGATGGGTTTCAAAAGCCCTCTTCCTGCTTCCTGGCAGCTGTCAGAGGCATGGTGAGAGTGAGATTGAAAGGTCAGGTGAATAGAAAGGCAGGAGCCCGTCTTAGAGCACCGGCACTAAGCACCTTGCGGTATTCTAACAAACAAAGAAAGCCCTCTCTATGTGTGCCATGGCACCAAATAATAAGACATACTTTCCATCACAGCTGAGGGAGTGGTGATACACGCTCGGTGTGATACACACATGGTGATACACTCTCCGGCCACAGTGATTTCTTTGGAGGATTTTAAAGGCATTAGGTTTGACTTTCGAGTTTCTGTGAAGGAGAACATTTGATGTTCAAGGCGCAGCAAACTAAATAGCGGGCATGAATTCACAACGAAGAGAAACCCAAGCAAAGGCAGGGAGGCACTGACACTCTTCCCTCGCTTTCTCTGTACAACTTCTCCCAGAAATCAACTGAGTTCCACAGCAGACTGATGCAGATCACTTCTCTCAGAACCTTCCTGAAAGCCAAGACACAATTAAGCATTCTGGTTTCACAGGACATCACTTCCAACCACTTGCCACAGAAACGGATGAACACTGTCCAAACCCCACAGCAAGATTTGCTGAAGGCTGTTCAAATACTAATTGTCCAGGGATGACTCGATGTTTAAGTTCAAATATGGAACAGAACTGAACAATTTTGAAGGGAGAAAGAACGGAATTTGAGATCGCGTACTACCACACTTCTCAGTCTACTGGTGACCCTGAGCAGGCTGGACGCTTACAGACTTGCTCACTCATTGCGGACTTCGCCCACACGTGCCCAGGTTCATCAGACTCAGCTGCGCAAAATGACTGTACTCTAAGCATCAGTATTTGCTATTTGTGTGTGTGTGTGTGTGTGTGTGTGTGTGTGAATCTGATTAATTAAAAATATTTTGACTTGAGATGAGCAGGTCAGGGATAGTTTTCCGATTCAAAAAAAGGTTTTCTTCTCGGTCTCATGACCAATGAGATGATTTCTGCAAGTGTCCCCTCTTCCCCATTCACCGTCATCACCCTGTGCCCCACGTTGGTCTGTTTAGAATGGGTGATTCTCCATTGTAAACATTCTGTGATATGGCGGGCAACATAGTATCAAGCAGTATAGAGCTTCAAAGTTACTTTTTAAAAATTGAACCCACCAGTGATTGTAACCTTCCTCCCTCCCTTCTGGAGAGTTTAACATCCTACAATCATCAGTGTCTACAAGTGCTGTTAACCAGCTCCGCTGATGCAAACATTTCTTTGTAAGCATTTACTGAGATATTATAAATTACTTAACTACAGCAGTGTACTTTCTCTCCCTTAATCTTGATCTGATCCCTGAGGGGCTATTTATTACAGATATATACAACTTGTCATTATAAGTGAAGTTAATGTAATATGACACAAGTAGCGCACATTGTTTAAATGTGTTCCAGAAAGTTAGCAAATTTAGTTCAGAGAATACTTCTATGCTCTTCTGCCTGAAAAGCAGTGAGAAAGGAGCGAGGCCAGAGCGGGGGTGGGTAGGAGCAAAATATTAAACACTGCTCACTGTAGGTGGCCAATTAATACCCTGTATCCAAGCTGGAACAAATCCTTCCACTATATACATAAAGCATATAATCTCTTATCTGCTTAGGCATTATCAAATATTTTAGCAAATCCTAGTAACTTCAAACACAGGTTTAATGGAATGCAGCGTTAAAACATGCAAAGTCAAGAATCAAGTTTTTTAAGAACATAATCTGTTTTAGAAGGTTTCAAGAGAACTACTTTGCAATGCCATTATAATCTCATCCCATGAGGAAAGATGTCTGATTTGGCAAAATAACACTACATGTGTTAAAGCAAAATGCACCGCGTGGATTCTGCCCTCCCCAAATCAGAGCCGTAAGAAGGAAAATCATTTTAATTCCTTAGAAGCTGAAGGAGTACACAGCCATGGTTCCAGTTCTCAACATTTGGTCATAAGATAATAATAATTTGAGAGGGAATTCTAATAGGTGGTCTCATGATATTAACGGTATCATCCAGCTGGGACCTGTGCCAGGACTAATTCAACATTGTGGTTTGTATCTCATCATCAAGTTAAAAAGTAGTACAATTCATTACACCACAAGTATGCAAAAAGAGCAAAACAAAGCTGAAAGATCCACATATCCAATAATAAAGTTCTGACAAAATTTCAGTTTTCACTCATTTGCACATTTACTTTAAAATGGATCCATTTCTCCAGTATATGTCCTTTTTTCCTGGATAGCTGGAATATATTTTAAGGGTTTAAGGGAATTTTTTTTTTCCATCGTCTCCATCTTCATCTGGGATTGTGTTCATGCACTCAGGGTGGTTTAGATGAAAGCTCAGAAAGTAGGTAAAGTGAGAAAATCTCCCTTGCAGAGTGAGGCGGTTACAGCATGAAGCCAGAGAGAAAAGCAAAGAATGGACAGGGAGACACTGACAAAACTAAATAACATGAAGAAAACTGATATTTTCATTTCCAGGTATTTTAAAGCAAAAGCTGAATGATATACTTGACTTATGAGTGTAACACTTTATGTTTTTTATATAAACCATAATACAGAGAGCCACAAGACAGTCCCTAGCTAAACTCGGTGGGGGGGGGGGGAGGAGTGAAAAAAAATTATTTTTTTTAAGGGAATGATTTCTTAGTAGGGTTTGCATAGCTTAAGGAATCTAGTGTTTGTGAGTGATGCAAGATAACATTTTCTTGTAATTTTATATAGTAAGCAAAGATTTCGAATATTTACAGACCACCCTGAGTAAAAACGTCACTGGATTCTAGGAACATGCTCATACCAGAACATTCATCTTAAAAAAAAGGGGGGGGGGCCAGTGGCCCTCAGGCCATATATGGCTATAGGGGAAGGTATGCCTTTGACCTCCCAGTGCCTGCAGAGTTAAAGCACAAAGTCATGACAGCCCACTGAAGGATTTTTTTTTCTTTAATTTGTTTTAATGACTAACTTTTTATCAGATCTGGCCACCAACTATACTAAAACACCGAAGTTCCCCACATCCTAATCTCTGACAAAAAGAGATTGTCAAGATACTTGGATTGTTTTGAGTGACAGCCTGCTGGGATAAAAGGCTGCGATTCAGTGCAAAGAAAGTTTTTCAATCATTTGCACACCAGCAAACTGCAATGCTCTAGTATTTAGGTGCTGCTGGCTGGCCCTATGGTCATGGGCTGACACAGAGAGGAGGTCTGTGTATTATATTTTAGACCATATACAACCAGACTGGTCTAAGTGCCTCTTTCTGATTTATGGGTAGGCCCTGAAACAGTCATCCTTTCTCCTTATTAAAATTGATACAGGAACGTTCCAAGCTTTCAGTCAAGAAGAATTCCTTTCATTTTTACTCCTACAATGGAATTGTAATGAATCACAGTGTTCTACTATTTATATTCTCCACATGCACTTTCACAGAAGTTCCCTGTCATTCTACATGACTCAACAGATGCTACAATGTCTGATCTTAAAGATTTTGTGGCCCCCATGTATTTTTCCCATTACTCGGGCAGCTAGATTTTCCCCATTGGTTATTTCCTTTTGGGGACTCAAGGCACTTTGGGATAAGCATGAACTCTTTCAGGGTCCTGCTAGCTGTGGCCTGACGTCGGAATAAATGAAACAAACTCCACTTGCCTGCAGGAGCCTCATTTCTACTTACATGAGAATTGAATGGTTACTCGGTTATTCAGTTAGCTTTCTCTGAAATGCTAAGAATAGTCTGAAAAAATCATTTACAGTAATTGCTTTCCTCCCCAGCAACTGTTTAGAGTAGGGGCTCCCAGACAACCTGTATTTTCTGTCAGCAAGGACAAATAACAGACATTAACACTGTATGTTTACCTGCAAGTCGTGATCTACCTGGGTGTAGGTGGCCAAATATTTAATTTGAAGATATCAGTTCAATTTGTTTTTTTTTTTTTGTTTTGTTTGGTTTTGTTTTTAAATACTTTATTTATTTATTTGACAGACAGAGATCCCAAGGAGGCAGAGAAGCAGGCAGAGAGAGGAGAAAGCAGGCTTCCCGCTGAGCAGAGAGCCCGATGTGGGGCTCGATCCCAGGACCCTGGGACCATGACCTGAGCTGAAGGCAGAGGCTTTAACCCACTGAGCCACCCAGGCGCCCCTCAATTTGTTTTTAATTAAGTGGAACATCCTTGCTTTTCTTCCTTTCTGGAATCCTGAAGTACGTAATAGAAGTCTTCTAGAAAACATAGTCTTATGCAAAACTCTCCTTGGGATTCAAGTTCTGTGACCATCGTAATTCATTAAGTCTGACATTTTCACAGAGTACCAGAGAACCTTAGATTTAGTGATAATTTACAATAGATACACATTTATTTAAAGAGTAGGGAAATATGACTTGCTTCTCAAATTCAGGAAATTGACATTTTCAAACCAACACTAGCTATATTGATTTCTTGACCTTAATCCAAAAAAAAAAAAAAAAGTGGGTGCTATTTTATTGATATATCTAATCACTTGGTCTTATTAAAAGGTCAATGGACTGTACTCTTTCCTTTATGAACATTCATCCATTTGTTGACTCAAAAACTATTTTTAGTAGCCCTTGTACTGAATAACAGAGGTTCATAAAGATCACTTCTTACTGCCAAGGAGATCTGGAGTTCTGGTCGACGTCTTGCTAAAAATGTGGTTCTGTCCTCACAGTGTGCAGTGCGTCTGGGAGAAAAAATATCTTAAGTCAAATTCTCTTCTGTTAGATACCAAAAAGGAGATCACAGGATACCTTTCAAGTGTGGGATTGCCTACTCTCAGAAATGACTCACCTGATTCTGAAGGGCAGAAGGGATGGCAGCAGAGGCCAATGTTGTCAGGAAGGAAACTTGACTGACCTAAACCTTCTCCTTCCTGGAGCTCACACATATTAGGGATTTGTCTCCAGTGGCACAGGCAAGACTTTTGGACACATTTATAATACTTGCTGAGAGTACTTTAAAAGATATTCTTTCTATCACAATCCATGGGAAATAAATTTGTTATCTTCTTCTGCAAGGCTTTCAGATTACAGGAGATTTGTTTTGTAAAATTGTTCATAAGGAATCAGAAAAAGCAAACAAAAATAATAACCCTGAGAATATTCAAATTTTGCCATTTTCAAATACCCTTCAGTTTGCGTCACTTAGGTTGTATTTTCCAAACTCAAAATACTCAAGGAGCAAGTTATGGTGTACTCAAAAGCAGTGCCTGCCCAATAGTGTTCCTCAGAGCCTCAGTAGGAGTAGGGCTAGGGCTGGAGGTGGGAGAAAAGCCCAGACAGAAAACTGCCCTTCCAGCCACAGGACTATACTTTTGGCTGTTGGATACATTGAAAGTCATCATAAGACTTGATCCTTGCCAAAGATTCTGCCACTCAGAGAAAGAAAGAAATGTTATAAAATATGCCTTCTAAATTAATGTGTTACCAATGGATTGCAGAAATCCAGAATGGCTGTTTTTTAGCAAAAGGATTCTATTTTTTTTTTTTTTTTAAATCTCAAATAAGAACGTAAGCAGACTATCAGAATTCTTTTGAAATTTGAGAAAACTTTCAGTATTCATCACAGGAATGTAAATCAGTTATTAACCTATAGAAAAAAGTATGAAATAAGCACTGTAGCAAAGATTTTATAAAGAAACAACTAAAGAGAGGAGTGTGTAGATATAAAAATATTCTTTGGGCTGTACACATAATACATTTCCACTGTTGAAACATTTGGATATGCAGAAAGGTATTTTTAAAGTGATATCAAATCAACTGTAGGCCTATTATTAACTATTTTTCAGATGTGTGGATGCAGAAACACCATCAATATCATAATGAATATATATTTGTGGCCTTGGTATTTAATTTAATATTGTCTTGTGCAGTTACTCATGCATTAAAACAAATAGAAAAAACAACAACATCCCCGCCCCCCCAAAGAAAAACCTCTTGAAGGAATAGAAAAAAAAGAATAAAAAAGTTGTCACTGGCTTAAAAATTTAAGAAGCATGAAACAAGGACCTTAGGTCTTTCCAAATATCTCTACATTTTCCGTTTGGACAATCCCAGGTATTTGCCTTGAACGAGAAGTATTTGCTTTGAAATTGTTTTCTTGGAGGTGGGAACCTTACTGTTCCAGGTCTCTGGAAATTTAATTTATTCTATCTGAGGGATATCATCCCCACTGGCCTACACTTCACTTTTCTAATTTCTTTTTCCATGATCTCATAAAGAAAATAGTTATAAAATAAATAAAAGGCAATTTGTCCTGTGAGAAGAAAAGCCAAATAATCAGTTCAAAATAATTGTCTTAATGAACTGCTAAGCCTAAATTAGACTTCTCGATGTAAACTAAAATAAAATGCCCACAGCTTATGATAAATTCACGATTACTGCACATGTTACGCAAAAGATTATCTAGTCTGTCTGTGAGCTAAAAAGAAGGCAAGATTTCCCAACTGGAGTTCAGAGGAAATGGGTTTGGGGGATGCAGAGACTCCCCCAATGTCAAGTGTGAAGGTCTCCTAGGATGTTCTCCAAAGGTATTTTAGATTAAGTACCACAGAATTGTTTATCTGTTTAAAGTTCACAGCTACTGCAACAACTATTTAACCACACTGGGATAAGTGTCAATCTCACTACAGAGGAAATTTTTTAAAAATTGAATCAGTCAGTCTAGTGGTAGTCATAATCTAGAGGTAGGGTAAAGAATTCTTTAACTACTGAGCCCCTCACCCCACCCCCATTCCTCTCTCTCCTGCCATTGCAACGAAGTTAGCCTGGTTAACTCTTAATTTCCACATTTGTTTAGTTTTAGACTTCAGGTCCTCCCTGACTCCTCCTAAAACTCCTCCCAGCCCTGGGTCGCCCACCCTCCCACAGACTCAGAAAGCAGCCTATAAATCCTCTACAGTAACAATGACTTTTTTTACCCATCTCTCCTCTCCTGTCATCTTCCTCAACATCCTATGAACTCCTAGCCATTGAGAGGATGTTCAACAACATCTATTACATAAATGAATGAACAAGTGACAACACATAAATTACTTAATTAAAATAAAAATGAAATAAAATTAATAAATGAATAGGAAAGGAAATACAATTTTACCCAAGACATTGCCATTCTAATGACAGAATGGCACTTTTGTCATTTCTTTTTGTGCATGAACCTAAAACATTAAACTCCACACGACCAGGTGAATTTCACTTGGCAAGTTGTACCCATTAAAACATCACCTGCTGTCAAATGTACCTTTCAACCCCTGGGTGTTATTGAAGACAACTAAGGACCAGGGCCTATAGCATTGCTTTTGAATAAAAGATCATGAAGTGTTAATGACCCAATGCCTTGCTTTAGGCCAAAAACTATTTCTAATCAGTCATTAGTCTCCCCTTCCATGGCCTGAAACTCCACGATTATTGCTTAATTTAGGCACAAACTACTATGCAGGCAGAACACTGCCTATCTCTTTCCTTTAAACATAATGAGCACAGATTTCCCTGAATTTAATCAGTTGTTTACATATGAGTTGCTTCTTGGCAATAACAAAAATTGTGTCCTTGACTTTCATAAAAATTTAAACATAATATTCTAAGAGGTCAAATCATATTGGTTATCTCCTCCATGGATCAAATCATAATACTTAAGATCCGGTATTTTCAAAGTTACAAATTGCAAAGCATTTTATTTCAATGTTCTGTGTAACTCACTATTCACCTTTTCTCTTAGCACATTTGATTCATTTCTTAAAATATAAATAGCATTTTCTAATGACAATGTGATCCATGTTTCTTCAAGCAATTTGATAGCATATGATTTCAGAAATACCTTGGATTTCTTAAGTTAGTAACAGAAAATGTATCATGCATTTTTCCGAAGTTTTACTTTACAAATATTTACTGCGGCCCAAAACTTTGTTATAGTTCTTCAGTCTACTTGATAATCCCCTGATTAGACCATCCCATGCTCAGAGGAGCCAAAGAAAAATTGTGGAGCCTGCCAAAGACAAATAGACTGTGTATTTCTTTCAAAATTCTATTTTTTTCACTAGCTTGTGCTTTTTTTCTGATAAAATAAACGATTCAGACTAACAAGCCACTCATTGATCTTTGACCTTTTCAGCCACATCAAAAGCATCTTAAAAGCCAATTAGTGGAAATACAGAGAAAAGGTCATTTTGTTACAGCACTCGACATTGGAACCATAATATTTTATATAGATTCAAGTTATCCCATGGCTTTCATTACAAAAGTAGAAAGATAAATACTTTAATCATAAAGCAGGTAGGTATTTCGCATGCACAAATGATTTTTGTCTCCCTCATGCTGAGTACAGTCATTTCCTTAGCACAGCCAATGCAAATGGTATCTTGTAAATGCTTTCTTGATGATCTCTTTTGATGTAGAACAGGGACAACACTGATAAATGATGGCTATTGATAATCCCCAAGCCTCATGTTGCCACTGCTTTAATTGCTTTCTCAAAACAGCCCTTTCCCAGACTATTTCAGAAAAAAAAAGTAATACACCTAAGATTAAACATTGGCTTTTATTCTCTTTCCCCCTGTTCTGCTCTGATAGTGTTGATTTTAGGCAGGATAACACAGAGGAAATGGAGAAAATCCAGGACTGAGATGACCGCAGAACTAAATAGAAGCCATCAGAAGTTTAAAATAATCCTTTTAGGAAGATGATTATTCAATAGATTTGTAGTTGAATTTCTCAAAGTCAAGTGTTTTGAGAGGCATTCACTTATTAGTTTTTCTGATTTGATTGGAAGATCTGCAATTTGCAGGGCCCTAGGCGGGATATACTTTGAAATATATAGTAATACAAAAGACGTTGTTACTGTCCTTAGAAAGTTGTATTTACCAGAGGATATCATAATCTGTTAAGTCCTTCACTCTGTTTGTGCTGCACATGATGTCTTTCTGTCAGTTCAATACAAAATGATATAAATCATTTTGATTTTGGTAGCAAATACTTTCCCGTGACACCGAGCATCAATTCTTCTTATTTTTATTTTTTTATTTTTTTTTAATTCTTCTTATTTTTAAATGAGAGTATCTGATTTTCCTCTGAGCAAGATGTTATTTTGTGTCTATGGCAGAAAAGTAAACAGGTATACAAAAAAAACAAAAAGCAAAAACAAAAACCCTAGAACAAAAACCTAAATATATCCTGAAATGAAGCATAATGCTCTAATGCTATAATCTAAAAAATATGTGGAACTGGTAGAATAAAGTCTCCAAGGTCACTTGTAACATACAAGTATCAGGTATTGAAAAACTGTATTGGACTTTGATTTTCTGAGCAGGAATTTCCAGTCTTTTCCTAAATGCTTTTCCTTTAAAGTACAAGCAGACCACATTCATCAAAACCAGATGCTAATGTCTCTCTGCTCAGTTTCAGTTATCAATATCAAGTTTGAAAGATCCAAAACATTTTTCAAAAACTTGACTATGCCTGTGATCAGGTCATATTCACCAGGGTTGACATGAGCCAAGGTCCATAAATGCCTTTGAAATGGAAAACAAAACAAAACAAAACAAAACAAAACCAACAAAAAAACAAAAAACAAGGTCATTCAAACCATGTTTTTCTCTTTAATTTTTTTAAGTCAAAAAATTATTTGTTCGAGAAATTTTACATACATGCAGCATGCATCTGCACACGCCGCCCGCGCGCTCACACACACACACACACACACACACACACACGAGTTTTGTTAAGGTCTGCTAAATATTAGGCCAAGAGAAAAGCCAAACTTCCTGATTTGGTCCTTTGAAAATTGCTGACATTGAACGGATCAGCCCTTCAAATTCTGCAGTGCTATGTTGGCCACGGTCTGTCCTTACAAGCGAGGTATGCAGTGAGCAATCAAGAGCACCAGCATTGCCCTTCCCAGTCTTGAGGGAATGGAGCAAACCACAACTTATAGCCCCACAGCTAGTACTAATGTGTTTGTAGAACCAGGGCCACATTGTATGCTAATAACCTTAAGAGAATAATGAAGTTCTTGAGTTCCTTTGATGCCCTTCCCTTGGACATCCAAAATTCTAACCATTTATCACTTTTCTCTAACTATATTTAAATATTCTACATAAAAATCTTTCCTTTCCTCTTAGAGGATAACACTAATGGCAGCGATATATTAAACAAAATTTTATAGGTTCTTAAGAGATGTTTACATCCTTGATTTAAGCTTTTAAAATTCACTACAGCTATAGAAGTCCAAAGAGATAAGAAATCAAATTTTTTTTAAAACAACTTGATTTCATGAACTCACTATAGCCATAGAATTTATTAAAAATACCAAGTTGGTGTTAATAGTGCAGTATAATATATGACAGCAGATAGCATACTTTAATGCTACCTCTGTATTAAATGTAAGCATCTATATTAAATGAGATCTAAACACTATTTAAAATTTTAATCTTAGAGATAGTTAAATGCTGTTAGATATTACATGTGCAATGGTAAAACAATCGGAAGCTCTGTCCTCATGGAACTTATAAACATACATTAAACAAACACCTAAACACCTAAACCATCAAGTAAATAAACAAAATGGTCATATGTCCAATGAAGAAAACAAATGGCACAGTAAGACTTATTAAATTTTGCAGTTCATAGATGGTGTGATGGTTAACATTATGTGTCTACTTGAGTGGGTCATGGGTACCTAGATATTTGATTAAACATTATTCTAGGTGCATCTGTGAGGCTGTTTCTACATGAAATTAACATTTGAATTGATAGATTAAATGAATAAAGTAGATAGATCTCCCTAACGTGGGTGGGCATCATCCAATCAGTTGAATGCCTGAATAGAACAAAAAGTTTGAGTAAGAGAAAACTCCTCTTGCCTGGAACATCAGTTTTTTTTTCCCTGCCTTCTGACTCAGACTGAAACTTTGGCTCTTCCTGGGTCTCAAGCCTGCCGACATTTGCACCAGAACTACACTATTGGCTCTCTTGGGTCTCCAGCTTGCCAACTGCCAATCTTGGAAACTGTCAGCCTCCACAATCACATGAGCCAATTCCTTATAATCCCTCTCTCTCAATCTCTCTATCTCTCATATATATGTATATTTATATAAATAAATCCATATAAATACACACATCCTGTTGGTTTTGTTTCTTGGAGAATCTTGAGTAATGTGACTGGTATCTCTTCGGAAATCTCACTGAATCTGAGATGTGGAAGATAAACAGAAATTAACAAAGTGAAGAAAGTGCAAAGCATTTGCCAAATTCTTGACTTGAAAATAGTCCTAAGTGGCTGAAATTTTAGTGCAAAACACCATGTTATATACTTTGTTTTATAGTCAAAGTATAATTATGAAAAGTTTTTAAGAAAGGCTGTGATTTATGTTTATATTTATATTTTAAAATAAATTTTATTTTTAAAATAGAAGTATTTTTTTTAATTGGATTGCTGGAACTAGTGATTAGAGAACAAATTAAAAATGATGAGTGGGTTGAAAGGGAGATAAGACAGAAAGAAGAGTGGTGGTAGAGATGGAAAGAAGTAAACATGGCATAGACAGGTTTTGAAGATAAAATCAGCAAAACTAGCTGATGGCTGAGAAAGATGAGGAAGAAGAAGGTAATGTGAAGGATGATTCCTATGGTGATGGCTTGAGCAGGTGAGTTGAAACAGCTGGGTAAGGAACAGATTTGTAGAGGGATAACAATAGTGAAATATGGGGCATATTTACTTTCTAAACATAGTAATCCAAATGGTGATTTCTGAAAAGGAAAAAAAAAAGGCAGGTAAGGATCTGAAGCTCAGGAGAGAGGTCTTAATTGGAGAGGTATCTTTGGGACCCACAGACTTCTAAATGGTATTAAAGACATGGCAATGACTGAGATCACCTAGGGAATGAATACAGAGTGAGAAGAAAAGAGCACATAGGGCTGAGTCCTGAGTAACAATTTAACATTTGGGAAGAGAACAGGCCCACAGAAAATACTAAGTGATCAGTAAGTGATATCAGGAGAGAATGGTGTCTCAGAGGTCAAATGAAGAGTGTTATGAAAATGGAAGGGGCAAGAGTGTTAATAAGAGTGTTAATCAGTTCATGAGAACTGTTAAGAGGAGATTATTAAAATTTGGCAGATGGAGATGATTGAGAGATGGGGGAAAACCCCATAAAGAAGTATTACCATATCAGGTAGAGTGAAAGATCAACCTAGTAAATAATTCTCTCAAGACTAATAAGTTCATTTCATAACAAACATAACAGATTCAAAGAAAATCTGAAAATATAAGAGAAGAATTAATTCTATGCAGGATCTCAGGAATTGCCACTTTTCTAAAATAGTGTGTCAACTCAATATATACTATTTCACTGAGGACATTATTATGTTAGAAATATATTTTAATAGGCAGTTTTTTCTATTAACTTAACTCTTACTGTCTGCAAAGAAAAAAATGTGCTAAAACTCCTAAAAATTTTCATTGAAAATCTAACTCAAATAAAGATCTTTTCATGATAGAGAGTTAGGCCTGGTGTTGTCCCCTGCCATAAACAGCTAGAAAACTGGAAAGAATGTGGGTAACAATTATTCAGACACTGAGATAGCAAAAAGTACAGTACTATAATCCCTGAGAGAAAGGAAACAAAAAATACAAGCTCCCTACCTATCCTTGCCCTGGCTCTTTGCTTAGAGGTACATTTATATTGTGATATAAAGAGAAGGATCTCACACAGAGCACAGGTATATTGCTAGTTTGAGGAGACAGAGCCAATGGGAACTTAAGGAACAGAGAGTTAGAAAGAAGGGAGAAATCCACAGAAGAGCTCAAGACCTCTCCTTAAGGGTTCTCTTAAGCCTTTGGCTGAATACCAAGGCATACATACTTAGTGTGAAGCTCAGTGGGTCTGGAGAAAGAATGACCAAGGATTTGAATCATTCCCAGACATTATTCATGAGACTTTTATGTACAAATCTCCATAGTGGAAAGATTTCTTCAACATTTGAGAAATTCTGTACAGATCTCAGAAAGGTCATTCTTAAGCAAGAAGTCTAAACCAGCATGAGAATAGCCCTCAATAAGCTTAAAAACAAAATGTGAAAAGATCAAGATGACCTGTAAATAATGCATGTCATGGCAGTAGGGCAGGGCATGGTCACAAGGGCTGGAACCTGGTGAGGCACCTGCTTGCCAGAACAAATCCAACACTCTTAAAAGAAGACAACACAAGCCAAAGAGTCACCAATGTAGCACTGATGATGTCTACAATCTAATGAAAAGATTTCTAGCTTGGGAGTGGAGATAAAACAGTAGGAAAATACATTCTATACCCAGGAGAAAAATCAGTAGAAAGAAACAGACTCAGGGACAACAGAGATGATAGAATTAGCAGATGAGGACTTTAAAAATATAATATCTAAAATGAAAATCTAACTGAAGAGGATTCACAATAGAATAGACACTCAGAAGATAATATCAATGAGCTTGAACACACAGAAGATACTCTTCAAAGTAAAGCACAAACTAAAACATTAAGATGAACTAAACAGAAACTCAGGAACCTGTGGAAAAATATCAAGGAGTTGAATATTCATGTAATGGTAACCTTGAAAAGTGAGGCAGAGGAGAAGAGGAAAAAATCTGAGGAGTAGTTGAAAATTTTCCAAATGAAAGCTATAAACTTGTAGTTTATAAATCCATAACAGTTCTAAAAAGCTCAATAAACCTTATGCAGGATAAAAAGAAAACTACATGTAGGCATATCATAATTAATCTGCTGAAAAAATTCAGAGAAAAACAAGCACATCTTGTGGAAAGGAACAAAGATAAGAATGACTACAGACATCTTGAATTAAACTGTGCAAGCCAGAAGATCTTTAAAGTGCTGAAAGAATGAGAAAAAAAAAAATGTCATTCTGGAAATATCCTTCTAAAATGCAAGCAGAATCAGGCCAACAAAAAGCTATGAAACTGTAGCCAGCAGTTTCCTGCTCTACAGGAAATGTTAAAGGGAGTTCTTTCAGTAAAAGGAAATGATAACAGATGGAAACTTATGTCTATAGTAAGAAATGAAAAGAGCCAAAACAGGAAATCTGTGATTAAATATTAAGAATTTTTATCTTTCCTAATTTAAAAAATATTTAATTGACTAATTAAAACAATGAGACTATATATGGTGTTCATAACATGTAGAAAATAAAATATGTGACAAAAACAGAACAAAGTTCAGGAGAGAAAATGGAAATACATTGTTTTAAGGTTACTACCTTATATATTAAGTGGTATAGTTCTATATGAAGGTAGAGTGTGATATATTAAAGATGCATATTCTAAACTCCAGAGCAACAACTAACAAATTAAATAAATTTGGCTTAAAATTGAAGAGTAGAAATGACATGGTTACTAACAAAAAAAAAGATAACTATCTAAAAAAAGGCAGGGAATGAGAAAATAATTAGAATAATTAGAATAACAAGATTGCAATTGTTTCAGAACAAAAAAAAAGAATAATTAGAATAATTAGACAAATAGAAAACAAATAAGATGATAGATTTAAATGAAACTCTACCAATAATTACATTGGCTGTAAATGATCTAAACACTACAAGCAACTGCAGGAATTATTGGATTGGAGTTTTTAAAAAAAGAACAAGACTTAACCATATTCTCTCTAGAAGAAATACACTTTACACATATAGACACAGGTCACAAGTAAAATGATTGAAAATATGTATCATGATCACAATAATCTAAACAAAGCTAGAGTAGCTATATTAATAGCAAACAAAGTAAATTTCAGAATAAATACTACAAGAGAAGAATATTTTGTAATGATAAAGAACACATAGCAATTTCAAACGTATATACACCAAACCACAGAGGTTCAAAATAGATGAAGGAAAAGCAAAAATCTTCTGAGTAATTGATAGAATAAATAGACAAAATCAGCAGGATTGAGTAGGCTTGAGTAACATTATCAACCAATTTGACCTAATTATCATTTATAGAACATTTCCCTCAACATCAACAGAATGCACACATCACTATCAAAGGCACATGGACATTTACAAACTATGTGCTGGTCAATAAAACAAGTGTCAATAAATCTAAAAGGATTATAATCATCGAGAATATGTTAACAACAATGAATTTAATTAGAAAGTAGTAATTAAATATATTCTTAAATTTCCAAATATTTGGGAAAAAAATAAAACCCAGTTCTAAATAACTCATGGGCCAAAGAAGATATTACAAGGGATATTAGAACACATTTTTAACTGAATTGAGATGAAATCACAGCACATTAAATTGTATGGGTTAAAGGTAAAATAATGCTGAGAGAGAAATTTGTAATTTTAAATGCTTATATCAGAAAATAATAGATGTCTAAAATCAATGATCCTTCTATCTTCCACTTTAAACTAGAAAAAGCAATTCAAATTACACTCAGAGTTAGAAGAAGGAAGGAAACAATATAATGTAAACCAATGAGATAGATCATAAACAAACAATTACAAAAATTAACAAAACCGAAACTGGTTCTTTGAAAAGATTAATAAAATTCATAAAGCTAAAGTTAGATTAATGAAAAAAAAATGGGGAGAAAAGACACAAAAAACCAGTATCAGAAGTGAAAGGGCAACATCTCTACAAAACCTACAGATAATAAATTATAATAAGGAATTATTAAAACAAATATACGTCACATAATTTACAAGCTTAGATAAGAAAGTAACACATTCCTTGAAACAGACAGATTACCAAAACTGACCAAAGAGGAAGCAAAACTTGAATACCCCTATGGTTATTAAAACTATAATGAAACCCTCTTCTCATCCAGTTATAAAATAAATATGTCATGAGGATGTAAATTACAGACAGCATGGTGACTATAGTTAATAATACTGTATTTCAGATTTGAAAGTTGCAGAGAGAATGGATCCTAAATGTTCTTATCACAAGAAAAAAATTCTGTACCTACATATGGTGATAGATGTTAACTAGACTTATTGTGGTGATCATTTCACAATACATACAAGTATCAAATCATTATGTCATTCACCTGAAACTAATATAATGTAAGTCAATTATACCTCAATTAAATTTTTTTTTTTTAGTTTCCCTTATAGAGTAATAAAGGCTCAGATATCTTTACTGGTGAATTACCAATCAAATATTTATTGAAGAAATAATGCTAATCTTGTGCACATTATTTTAGAAAGTAGAGAAGGGAAGAATATTTGATTTATTTCATCAAAATTGTTATCAAAAAAAGTTGATATCAAAACCACAGAGTTTACAAAAAATTATAAATACCCCTCTCAAAATCTGATGTAGAAACACACAAGAAAATAACAGCTAATCAAATCTAATAATATATAAAAAGATAACACATCATACAGAGAACAGTTTATTCCAGAAATGCAAGATTGGATGAATCTAGAAAAGGCAACCAATACCATTTATCACATTAACAGATTAAAGGAAAAGAGCATATTATTGCCTCAATTTATACAGAAAACCCACTGACAAAATTCAATACCCATTCACGATTAAAAAAAATATATTCCCAGAGATGCAACATGGGAGGTTAAAGGGGTAGGAGAAGAATAAATGAAACAAGATGGGATTGGGAGGGAGACAAACCATAAGTGACTCTTAATCTCACAAAACAAACTGAGGGTTGCTGGGGGGAGGGGGGTTGGGAGAAGGGGATGGGGCTATGGACATTGGGGAGGGTATGTGCTATGGTGAGTGCTGTGAAGTGTGTAAACCTGGCAATTCACAGACCTGTACCCCTGGGGATAAAAATATATTATATGTTTATAAAAAAATAAAAAACTAAAAAACAAAACAAAAAAAAATATTCCTAGCAAAGTGACAATAGAAGGAAATTTTTAATTTAATGAAGTCCATCTATAAAATGCCTATAGATGATACTATACTAAATGACAAAAGACTCCCCTCACCCCAAGATCAAGAGTAAGAGAAGATTATTTGCTCTTCACACCTCTACTCAATGTTGTACCACTGGTCAGGAAAGCTGGTGAGACAGAGATACCAAAAAAAGCAGTAAGGGACACAGAGACTAGAATTAAGGAAGCAAAGCTCCTGTCCCCAGTTGTCTTTCTCTAAATAAGTCATTTGTATCAATGTCTTTCTTTTCTTTTTAAATTTTACCATTTATGTTTGGGTTCAAAGCTCTCTGTCAAAGAAGATCCCAAGATCCTTTGGGATCCTCAGGTTGGAACTGCTCCCAAATCCACCAAAATCGAATTCAGGTCTCTAGTCAAATGCAAACAAAACAAAACAAAAACAAAAGCAAAAAACAAAACAAAAAAATTCACAAATTATTTTCATTCCTAAAGGCATGCTCCTTTGCAATGTTCCTCTACAACCCATCCCATCAAGAGGAGGACTGTATACCTTCATTCCTTGAATCTGTCCTCATTGCTTTGACCAACAGAAAACAGCGAAAGTGAATTCAGTCAGTTCAAGCCTGGAACTCAAGAGACCTTGTTTCCTTTCTTGCTTTTGGAAGCCTGCCATGACACAATAACCAGCCTAAGCTGTCCTGCCAGATGACAAACAACCATTTAGAAGAGAGGCAATATTCCTTTCACTTCCACCTAGTACAGGCCAATCCCAGACACCTGAGGATGCTCTCCCTGAGATGAGTTGAGTCCACCCTATGATAGCAGACCCTTAGCAGAATGCAGACCAAATTGCTGACCCATAAATCATGAAAACATAAAAATAATCATTGTTTTGAATCACTAAGTTTTGAATTAGTTTGTGACAACCCCAATGCTATCTGATATCAGCCTTCATTGTGATTAGCTCATAGTATTGCCTCTTTTTATTTTTTTGACTTCTAGTATCATTTCCCCATGGTTGAATCTCTGTTCATTGCTTCCCCTTCCTCTGCTGTGTACAAGTGGGAGTTCTATGACCTGTAATATATATGAACTCTCTCCAGATTTCAACTTCTCTCACAACTTCACCCTGTTAAATGATTGTGTGGGGGGCGTTGAACTAAAAAGGAAGGACTAAAGTGATTTTAAAGAATTATTTGATTGGAAATATAAGCAGTTCCCTTTGCCTTTATCTCCAACTTGATTTATACATTTGACTTATTTTTGATCAAGTGTACTGTGACTAGGAATATATAAAGAAGGGAGATAAATAGCTAAATAATTTATATATTTTTGACATTTTAATGCACACTTCCAAGGAAAGTGTAAAAAAAAAAAAATCTTCATTAGAATAGTTTGGTCATTATGGGTTAATTCATATGAGCCTTATTTGGAATCCCGTCTCCTGCCAGCAGTTGTAAATGCCAGATGTTTATGTTGAAATCTCCAATCTGTAGCTCATTAATTTACACACTCAACAAACATTTCTTCATTACCTACTATATGCCAGGCTCCCTACTACACTAATACTATAACAATGGAGAAGACAAAGGCCCCCTTGCAGCATCTCAAAACACTGATTTTTAGACATTATCACCGGGGTGATTGCACTTTAGTTAATAAATCTCTGAAGCTTTTAAATTATATTGTTTTAAGGTTCTCCATACTAGAAATGCACCCTTCATCATTTATACTTTTATGTACTATTTTAAGTAGAAGAGAAAGGGTGAGGTTGTAGCCCCTGGATCTAATTCTAGATATACCCATGAAATGGCACAGATATGAAGAGCATCTGTTAAGTATTTTGCCACAGAAATAAAAATCAAGAACTGCTGGGAGAAAGGATACATATGTGAATAAAGCATGGTGAACAAGATGACAGAGCTCAGGAGCATGGAGGGCAGAAGTCCATAGCAAAAGCTTTAAATATAAGGTAACTCTTGACACAGGAGTCAAATGGGTGTTTCCATTTGGACAAGAGTCAAAGAAGGAGAGGACGTTGTAGACACAGGGAACAATATTACCAAAGGTGTAATATGAAGGAAATGGTGCTTGGTGTGGATATGAGTATAGTAGCATGGGGCAAGGACCAGGGAGAGGAAGGAGAGTGATTAGCAACACAAAAGCTGCGATGTCAGAGAGACTGCCTGAGGCATCAGCATGGAGAACTCAGCATGCCATGCCCTGAGGAGTTCAGACTTGTCTCTGTAAATGATAGGGAAATTACTGACGCATTCTGAACAAGTAAACAGTGGGAATTAGACTTACATTTTAGTAAGCTTTCTCTGGAGGTATTTTGGACAGTAAATGGATGCACAGAGACAAGTGAGGCATAGTTTAAAAAAAAAAAAAGCAACAGCTAACTACTAGAATAGCTAAAAAAGGCAAAAGCCTAAGGCCATCTTAGTAGTGGGGAAGGAAGGGAACATCTGTTGACCATTAAGACTTGATCCTGTTGGAACGTGGCTAGGGACAGAAGAGGAAGAGGCCAAGATGACTCAGTTTTTGGAGCTGGGGCATCAACTAGGTGAAGATTAGTCTCATTGAGCACAATATGAAACAAACCAACACATTTCCAGGGATTTTGGAAAACTGATGTGGCTAGCAGACAGTGTAGAGTATGGAAGGTAGAGTATGGAAGAAGTGGTTTTCTGGGATATCCAAGGAGAGTGTTTCATAGGTATCTGCTTCCCCAGTTCTGCCTACTAGCTGAGAAAGTGTCTTATGCACACTGATGCTAATGCTGAAGGATAATGGACAAATAATCTTTCTCTTTCAGATGAAAAAGTATTGGCATTATGAACCAGAATTCAATGTATAGTCTACCCCAAATACTCAAAAAGTCCTTTTGCATTTTCTGGAATTAACTACTTAAGCCAGTCTCTGGACCTCACTTTTCTGAGCATGATGAACTAGATGGTTCCTACCTTCCCTGTCTGGGTCCTTTAACAACAAAATCTGCACTGTGTTGGACAACAAGTGATCCCATTATTGAATGAGTTCTAGAAGAGTGAGTTGGTATGCCTATTAGAATAGAATGGGTATTCCATTTCATCAAAAGTATTTGCAGAACTTGTCAGCTGAAGACTTCCCCTTTAGGATAGCATCTCCATTCTCCAAGCATTTTGACATATCTTTTTCTTTTAGGAACTATTACCTTCAGAGTGCCAAATATGAAGTTGACTGATAAGATAGTCTGAAGCAAAAACCAAATAAAAAAAAGGTACCTATTTACTATTCCTTTTTTCTATAAAATAAAAATATAACATTTTTTTCTCTCCTAAATTTAATTTTCAGCCTGCCAAAGGGCTCAAAAATAACCTGTTTTTGTTATGAAAAAGACCAAGAGTTCTCCCTGAGGACATTTTTGAATTTTTAGCAATGTTGTTCTTGACCTATATAAGGTTATCATCAGAGAAGCAATGTGGATTAAAAGGAAAGTAGTGTAACTGAATTTTTTTTTTTTAATGCTAATGCTCAGGGGAATGAGTTTGGCCTTACCCCTCTATGACCAGCAGGATATCATTTCCTTTCCTCCGTCCATACAGTTGTATGTTCAAGAAAACCAGAACCTCGTTTATTGGTTTTACTTCTCCCCATGGGACTCGCCAGTGTTCTCAATTTAAATCTAAGGCATAAGTACAATGGGTTGACTTTGGCTTAACTATAAAGTCACATCTATATGGAAATCTATAAGGAAAATGTAGCATTGATTCTGATATCCCACAAACTATTTGGTTTCAGTTGATAGCTCTACTTTATTCATATACACTACATATTTTAAATTCTTATTTTGCATGTTTGTGAATGGGAATTGAAGAATTTGGGACCACATTAAGCATATGGAAAATCTGGGTAGCTCTGAATTAGTCTTTTTTGGTGTTACTAGTCTTATTTGGTGTTATTTTCGTGCAGATAAATTAGGTCTGCTATTGTTATAAAATCCTGAATGCTGAATTCAGGGACTTGTAAGTAATGAAATTGCAAGTTGCTTTCCTTCTCAACTGATGATCTCTCTAGAAGGTGGTTAGGGACCATGTTTCTGTAGGGATTTGACCTTCCAAATATGTTGGCAGTTCTTGGCTTCCACACAGGCTCTGGCTGGTATGGAATTTGTTTTTCTTTGAAGGCTACTCCAAGACTCCAGTAGAATGATTTGTATCTGGTTCTGTTTTGCTTCTCAGGTGGTATCATACTCCCTCGCAGAGACCTTGCCAGGAATAACCTCTGCTGGAAGGAGAGGGGTAAAGAGGGAGGGAAAGAGGGATAAGGAAGAAACGGAGCATATCAGACCAACTTTATATTTCAGAGTTTTGAGAAAGAAAGCAGGACTTACTGTGGAATTCATTTAAATAAATATTCCATTGCCTAGATAATCACACCCTGAAGTGTTTTGGTATGAGATGGTAAAGATATAGCTTGATGGTTATTCAGAGATGGCTACGAGGCTATTAACCCACAATGTGATCTGATGCATGGGAAAAAAAATAAAAAGACCCTATTAGGCTGCACCAATGGAAACATAGTGCCTGAATCATAGAATCACAGAAAAAAAAATTTTTTTTTTTTTTTAATGCAGATCTCTTGGCTGCACTTGTAAATTACAGAATCAGAGTCCTAGGGGCCAGTCGGGAAGCGATACACTTCTTAAAGAAATTTCTTGAGTGTCGTTTCTGCACACAAGTGTTTGAGAACCACTAGCATGGAAAGCCTGAGTACAGTCTTCCAGGGATTAATAGGTAAGCTCAAGGCAGACAGAGGAGGTGATGCCTATGATGTTGACCCAGAGATGGAACTAAAACCACAGCGGGTTAGGTTGCAGTAAAACTAACCCCTTGAAATCATAAGCACTTTTAATCACAAACAGTTTTATTTTCTTGCACATACACTCATTTCTTAATAAAGCATTTGTGTTATGTTGCTGAATGAGTAACTCTCTAATCAAGATGATCATATATTCTGGTTTGATAGAGCTGTTCTGGTCTACACTTGTTAAGGTAATACCCTTTCTAATTTAGCTTTTGTTCTGGAGTTCCCTTTTTTAAAATTTTATTTCCAGGATAGTGAATGTACATTGTTACATTAGTTTCAGGTGTACAATGTGTAATACAGTGATTCAATAATTCGATACATCACCCATGGCTGGATGTCTCTCTTTTTTTTTTTTTTTTTAAGCAAAGTGGTATTATTACTCTAGTTGCATTAAAATAAGACAGGATAGTTGAGCCTACTTCCACTTTGTATTTCCAGCTTCTGTGCATGGTCTCATCCACTACTTATGAGGTACATGTAAGTAAACAGAATTCTCACTTCAAACATGTTGTTAAATCGAAAGATGACCAACAGTGACTCTCTCTTTTCCCAATCCTTTCCCAACACTTGTCTTTATAAAACATCATGCAGAAAGCTTGCTGGGAAAATAAGTCCCTTGGGACCCCCAACAACTGAGGGCAGCTAACTGGTCCAGCCTCAGGTCGTGCAGAGATAACCAGTGTATGTTGCTATTACTGTGGGCTACTTGGTGGCCCAATCTGCCATTGTTTTGCTCATATTGGCTCGCAAGCTGCATAAAGCTACCATGCCACCAGTTAGCAAGGGGAAAGGAAAACAGAAAATTTTAAGTTAGTTGGTCATAACTGTATGCAGGAAAACAAAGGCCAAGATTTTCTGCCAAAGAACATCAAACAAATAATTGGAACAGTCTTGTTCTAGTGTTTGGTTTTTTTTTTAAAACTTTGCACAATGTTAATCTTCAATTATTTAATTATTTTACTGTTTAATTCTATTTCAGTTTGCAATAAACCCTTTTAGCAATAACATGCTGGGGAAAAAAAAGGAACTATATATGTAATTAAAATTTAAGTTCTGAATTTCTAGTTCACAAAATTTGTTGACAGCATTCACGTAAAGGTCATAGTGATATTCCCAGGCATAGGAATCCAAGAAACACTAATCTGCTGACAACGCATTAATATCTCATTAGGTTGAACTATAAAACTGCTATTTTGTAGATCCAAAGTGAAAAGTTTCGGTAATACCATATAATTCAATTTGAATACTTCCTAAGTTACTAGTGATTTTAAGGTGATAATTTATCATGACATTGGCAGAAAGTGCATTTATATATTATTCTTTGAATTTGAAACCTAACTTTCCATTGAATCAGATGATTGTTTTTATACAAGAATTTCACTCATTTTCCATTCTAAGAGTTGTGGGGTTTTATTTTTTATGCATTACCAAAAGTTAGTTTTGACTTCATTGGCAATAAAAGAACTTGCAAACATTTAAATGATACCCAGTTTCATACCAACATCAGACGCTTCAACTGAGACATTGGTTAAGTGAATTATAATCTGAAGTATCCAATTCACAAGGGATAAACTACATTGGTAATACGAATACAAATATTGCAGGAGTGGATAATTTTGGCAAAATTAATATTCTTTCTAAATTAAGAAACCTGGGAGGCAGAAATACACTTAGAATTAGTTTTGTCGTACAAATAATTCATGATTGCCCAAACAAACTGGGATATTTTATAACAGGATAATCTCTAGTTGCTCAAATTTATACTTTCACATATACATAGAGTAATAATACTAAGAATGGTTGTGATGAAGCTTCTGTTGAATAAAAGAAACTCATTTAACTGGGTAACATCACTTTTTTTTCTTTTCTGCCCATCATCAATTCAGCACCAGAAATTACAAGTTTCCAAATAACTCCTTTGTGAATTGCTTACAATTCTTAATGGCAAGGGACTTTCTGTAAGTTACTCCTCTAAATTTTGATTACAGCTTTTTTAATCAATAAAATATTTAATCAAAGTATTCAACAAACAGAAATTGTCTTCCTTTTTTTTTTTTGTCTCAAGTTTTTATTTAAATTCTAGTTAGTTAACATACAGTGTAACATTGGTTTCAGGAACCAAAATTAGAGATGCATCACTTACATATGATGCCCAGTGCTCCTCAGATAAAAATTTTCAAAAAGTAGGTGAAGCTTTATGAAAGTTGCAATAACTGAAAGCAAAGTTTACAAACCAGAACACATTGCAATTGATCCCTATCAAAGCAAGTGGGTAACAGGGGAGCTCAAATCCTGTACCAGATTTCATTTTTAAATTCTATAATTGCCTTTTTGAACTATTTTGAGTTGTAGGAAGAATCATTTGATCAAGTTCTTGCTTTTATTGGATATATTTATCTTCTAAATGAGAGTGAAATGAAATTGAAAAGACCTACAATTTTACAGCATTTAAATTTGGTTAATTGTCTAAAAGAATTATAAATAGATCTTATTTATCAAAGAGAAATAGCCAGAATAAAGGCAAAAACAGCACCTGTGAAAATATTTATGCCTTTCAATGCAGAAAAAAAATAGAATTGAAAGTTTCCTTTAGTAGAATTTGCTCTGAGCTTACTCGTCACCTCAGCATGTGAGGGAATGAATTTCTTAATTAGAAATATCATGATGTAGAGAAGGGTCAAATTGATGATGTCAGTAAATTTATATATATTCATCACAAAATATAATTTTTAAGGAGATTGAAGACACTTTTATGGAAAAAAAAAGAATACTACATCCTTGGAAAAATGCCAGTGACACATTTTTAAGGGTAGATACAACTAAGAAATTAATAAATACAGGAATTTGTACAAGGAAGACTTACTCAGACTACATGATTTTTTAAATGTTCAGATTAATATAAAGATATGTTTTACATGGTGTTTTAATTTACATAGATGCTTTTGTTTTTAAGAAAATGTATTATTTGAAATAGTTCTTGTATACAACAATTTTACAGGTCCACCAATTTACTATGATCATTTTGTTGATCAATAAACTTTTCGACAAATAACTGAATTTGTTTTAGTACCTCCCTCCTTTTGTTTTTATTTTTGTTCTTTATTTTTAAAATATTTTATATATTTATTTGACAGAGAGAGAGAGAGCGAGTGCACAAGCAGGCAAAGTGGCAGGCAGAAGGAGAGAGAGAAGCAGTCTCCCAGCTGAGCAAGGAGCCTGATGCGGGACTCTATCCCAGGACCCTGGGATCATGACATGAGGTAAAGGCAGCTGCTTAACCAACTGAGCCATCCAGGTGCTCCTCCTTTTGCTTTTAAAGGTATCACAGTTTTGGTGAATTATGTGGTTGTCCTACTTTCAATGGCTAAAGAGAGCTAGATTAGGTTGTCACAGAAAGAAAGTAGCAGATGTCACGTCCCCCAGAATTTCGAGAACAGGATAAAGCAAGGCTGGTAAAGGATGTTGCAGATGGTACATCTAAATCAGGAGAGAAGCTGGACTAAATCACTGGGTTTCAACCTTTCATATCTTGTCCATATAACCACTTTTTAATTTTAGATGAGGCTTGTGCAGAAGAGGGAAGCAAAGGCATCTTTTTTTTAATGGTTAACTACCACATAAGAAAAAGGAAGGAAAGAAGGAAGAGAGGGAAGGAGGGGAGAGAAGGGAAGGAGAGAGGATAGAAGGAAGAGAGAGAAACGAACCAGTCAAGACAAAAGGATCTGAAAGCCAAGATGCTCTTCCTCTATTGGACATAATGCTGAACACTTACTTTCTTCCTGAACTATACCTAGTCTCTGCCAATGAACTCCCATACAGCCTGTTTTTATGCAATGATCCTTACTCCAGGATATGGGCAAGGGCCCCAGTGCAACACTCACAGAACACAGCTGAGACAGTTGCTGGTGGAAAGAGAGAAAGGAACTATAGGAGAAGCACTCATGGGCCAGTTCTCTGCAGCCAAATAAGCAGAGATAGGTGGACAGGCGGAATCAGCCGGGGCTCGAATGTGACCTGGGCAGTGGCACCATGAAGTGAAAGAGAAGCTTTCTCCGTAGGTATTGGGAAAACTGCACACCAGTCTGCCTCAGCATCTCACTGGTAACAGGAGTCCTGCTGGGTGAGTCACTGAGCTGTGAGGATTCCTGATGCTACTGAGGTGTGAGGGTTCAGAGTGTACCAAGGAACCAGTTGGGACTTTGAATCCAGCCATGGTTCCTCACCTCACAGCCCAGGTGATCCTGAGTAGTGTCTTGAACATGTCTAAGCCTGTGCCTTCATCTGTAAAGTGAAGACAATATTTTTTTTTTGCATCATTCTGCTTTGGGGAGGATTAAACAAAAAATGTATAACCAGTGCTTAGTGCCTGATAATATTGAGTCAGCACTCACTAAATTGCAGCTATTATTACCTATTACCAACATTATTGTTATTAACATTATTATTACTATGACTGTTTTATGATGAGGTAGCATTCTGGTTTTCCTCTCTGCCTTTCCAAACTTCAGTATGATGATTATTGCTTCATTCTTTCAACAAATGTTTATTAAATTCCTACCAAACACAGGGTGCTGAGATTATTGGCATTGAAAGGTGAATAGACATGTTGTAAGGTCCCATGTCTAGATGAGGAAACCAGACTTTTTGCCTCTTTGGGGACCCTCTTTACTCAATAGTGGTATAAGTGAATCTCTATGGCTTTGTTAAATCACCTAAGTTGAGAAAGAGTCATGTTGTGTTTCTTGGGACAGTTTGTTATCAGTGTTTTCTCTGTGAGTGTTAGTTGGGCCTTACTATGGATTAGAAAGACAAGTCAGTGTTGCCAAAATTGTCTATGGTGGCTGTATGGTCGCAATGGCAGTGTGTGGTTTGGGGCAAATGGGGCTTCGCTGAAGGCTTTGTTGTACCTCAACTATCTTCTCTCTGAACTGCCTTCATACCCCCTATAAGGCTATCTGTGCCTCCATATAGGACTTACAAGTTGCTCCCTTTGGTCTGACCATCTGTCCCAGATCAGCTGTAGAGCAGCCTTATCTCCCAACTCAGCCTGCATGGGATCTCCTCTAGGAAGCCCTACTGACATGCTGGCCCTGAGCTGAGTGACTGTCTGTAATTACACAGGAAATACTTTTTGTTCTTCACTGATATGAATTTCTATCTTTCCACTAATCGTAAATCTCTTAGAGATAGAAACGATTTCTACTGATCTTATATCTCTGGCACAGCACAATGCCTAGAACATAAAGGAAATCTAAAAAACAAAAAACCCCAACAACTCTGCTAAAGTGATGGGTGAATTATTGAATTAAAGTGATGATGTCAGTAGTAGAGATATGTAGGATTAATTATTCTACCCTGAAACTTATCCTGTATCATCAACAAAGTCTGTGGGAGTGACTTCTAATTCTTGTTATTTCCCTAACTTGATTCTCTTACCCGATCTAAACTCACAGAAGAACTATCCCCTACCGACTTCTACTAACCAATCTATGGACATCCACCTAAATGTTCAGAAATTAAACACCACCCTCCCAGCTACTTCTGACAACTGCTGCCAGACATTCTCACTCACCTCCAAACCATATAGATTTGTCATCACTTTGAATTTCCTATAAACCTCAACTTTCTTTCTCCATCACTTCCAAACCTGATGACAATCCTAATTCTCTTCCTGCCCCTAAGCCTCTAAGAGCATAGCCTTTCCACCTTTCTCAACCCCATCTCTTCTCAGTTGCTGATAACCCTGGCCTCAAGCTTGCTCCTCCTTGCTCTTCATTAATCTGTTTCTCCTCAGGATCCTTCTCAGCTTTGTTCAAGAGAGTTGGCTTTTACTTTTCACAGAAAGTCATCACTGAATTTCATCTCCCCTTTCACCCACACTCAATACATGTTCTTTTGTTATTAATCTCTTATCCCTGTCCTCCCTAGGCTTTTTTCAGCCCACATTTGGGTGTGTGTGGGTCTTTTATCTTCACAAAATTATCATGGAATTCCACATGCTTATCTAACTGCCACTCAAGATTCTCCTACTGTTCAACATGTCTAAACCCATGGGAAATTCCTTAATCTCTTCCAATCTGAGACTTAAGTGTGGTATATCAAGAAATTAACAAGACAGTTTTAGAGTCAAAGCCAACGTCAACTACTTCTTTCTAGATTTTGACCATTGGTCCTGCCCACTCTCTTTCTGCAGCACTAATGAGTTGATCCTGACCATTTTTTGTTTGTTCACTTGCTGTCTCTAATCAGTCATTGATTCAACAACATCTTTCTGCTTCCATTATAACCAAACAACATTCATAACTGGTACTGGAAACATGGGAAATATCCAATTTGATATAAAATGTATTAAACACCTAATGCAATGTGTGGCCCATCATAGTTTCTTAACTATCAACTTTCTACATTTACTCTTTCTCTTTGCCCATGGCAACACCATGAGATTTTATCTCACAGGCAGAAACTCAGTACTGAAAGACTAAATAATTTCTCCTAGCTTTT
Source organism: Mustela nivalis (assembly GCF_964662115.1). Lineage (NCBI taxonomy): Eukaryota > Metazoa > Chordata > Mammalia > Carnivora > Mustelidae > Mustela > Mustela nivalis. The sequence continues at coordinate 146,163,283 of NC_139023.1, read as the reverse complement.
GTGGTTAATCAGTGACTATATCAGAGCCAAAAGCCAGGTTTTCCATCTCCAGGTATAAGTATACTGATTGTCCCTTTGACTTTTCTGTTACAAAAGTACACTTTACACCATGAAATTTCATTTCTAAAAACTCCAAGGACACTTCCAGATTTGGCAATTATTTGAAGCACACAGATTACTAACCATAGAGTACAACTGGGAAATATGCCCCAGTTTAAAATAAACTGATATATGCAAAGACAGAACAAATTTGAAAAACAGAAAAGAATGAATTATTTACATTGCAGGAAGATACTTATTTTACCAAGCAGGACCTACTGATGAAAATACCTCTAAAATGCGCAATAGCTTATTACTTAAAATCTTATATAAATTATATCATTTGTATAATTAAATATAAATATATGTTATATAAATACCCTGTCATTTAAAATGACATTTAGGGTACACCTGGGTGTCTCAGTCGTTTAAGCATCTGCCTTGGGCTCAGGTCATGATCCCAGGGTGCTGGGATCGAGTCCCACATTGGGCTTCTTGCTCAGTGGGGAGCCTGCTTCTGCCTCTCCCTCTGCCTGCTGCTCCCTCTGCTTGTGCTGGCTTTCTCTGTCAAATAAATAAATAAAATCTTTAAAAATAAATAAATAAAATAAAAAATATCATTTGATCTTCAAAGTTTGGTTTACATAAAAACTTTTCAAAACCATCATGTGAACCGTGAGGTGTATGGTAACTCCTTATAAGTAGGTGCTGTAGGTGAGAGCTTGGCTAGGAGTGGGTGCACCAATAAGAAGACATGATACTGACTTCGTGAATCTTAGGACAATGCTTCGGGTAGCTCTGATGCTGAGGAGTTTGGCAACCTTGGGAAAGTTCCTTCACCTCTACTGAACTATGGTTGGTGCTTTTACAAAATGGTGGTAATGCCCTAGGATAAAAAATGATGTTTATCCAGTACCTAATACAATGCTTGGCATAATACAGTGTGATTTTCCTCTGCTTCTATTCCTCTAGCCTCTTCCTGAGAGTCTCTGAAAGTGATCTTCCTCTAATCCATAAAGTTAACACTCCTACCACAAACCCTAAAGCTTTTCTTCAGAAAATCACATCTCTGTTCTTTAGCTTGTTTGTAATAGGAAAAAAATAAAAGGAAATAACCTCAATGCCCAACTATAAGGAGTTGGTTAAGCATACTTCGATACATCCACTTAAGTGAAATGGTCCATTCTAAATGAAATGTTACCATGTATTTGTATTTGTTACTACAAAAAAGCAGTTCATAATATGTTAATTGAAAGTGACAGGATCAAAACAATGCATACAGTCTGATACCATTTAAATAAGTCTTCTGCACATAGCCACCTATGTATTTATACACAACATCATATACCCTTACTGGATTCTTTATAGCTGGATATTGGGGATGTTTCTTTTTTTGTCCTATAAGCAAATTAAAGAACATAAACTCAACTTCCTTAAAAAAGTTTTAACACAGTATGGAGATTGTATTTTAAAAATCTTTAGCTGACAATAGTTATCTCAGTATAATGGGATTACAGTTGATTTAAAGATTTTTTTTATCTATATTACATATTTTTTCAAGGAAAATAAATAAATATAACTTGCTTAATTAAAAAAGATGATAAAAGTGGATGCACACAAGTAAACCCTGTGTTCATTGGACCACACCACATGCGCTGGCAGGCTAACACACCACATGTATGCACCTCATGCACAGGTGACAACATGCCAGGTGTCTAAAATGGCAAAACACGGTAAAATGGCAAAACACGAACAATTCCTTTTCTAGACTCACACACGAGTGTCTGTTACCAGTGTTAATTTATGAATTGTCCTTGTGTCTATTCAAATTCTAAATGTGACCAATAGTTTAAACACTACTACTAAATCATCACCACAGTCAATGCACAAGCATTGATGTAGCTTGGCTTCGCAGAGAGGAAAAAAAGCATACAGATTCAAACAAACTTGGAAAATCCAAACAGAATCTTTTATCAGTGGCTCCTAATGACCCACAATGAAGGCTAAACATCTTGGCTAAACAATTATCTTTGGGAATTGAAATGTAAACAGCAAAAAATTCACTGTTTTCCCTACCCTGTGTGGCTATTCCTCTTGGGCAATAACAAATCCGCATACATCCCACCAATTTTTAAAAGTTTCTGTCACAATTTTAAAAGTTGTCACTTTTTCATTTAGAAAACAAAATTATATAATTATGTATCTATGTACCCAAATTGCTTTTCCCCTAAACAAAACGCAGTATGAAACCGCATAAGAAACAGACAACTTTGTTCCTACAACCAGGCACATAAAATGCCTCCTGAGTGTTATTTCTTACTTTTCTCCTTACACTCATGTTTGCCTATCAAACATTATCATGTAGCTTGGCAAAATTTGGGTATATTTCATCTGCATGCCAGTCCTTAGAACTGTGTCTCAAGAGCGGTTCAATGTTAAAAGTTCTGGTGATGATTAAAAGTCCTAGAAATAAACTGTAAAATGTGTGAAGGTATCTCCATGTGTGTTTAGAAGAAGGGGGCTTCACCAAAAGTCAGTTTTTGCCTTTGCATGGGGCCCTAAGGAGTTGAGGTGAATACAAACCAGGAAGAAATTGATCTGGTGCCTTTATAAGCCTCAAGCTGTTAGACGAAAGTCAGTGAGGATACCATTTGTTAAAACTCAGAACACTGTAGTCTCATAGACTTTAACTTTCAGTGGACATTATTTTTGGGCTGATTTCCTATAACTCTCACTATCCTTATCATGAATAAGGAAACATTTCAGAATCCTCCCTTTTAAAGTCAGATAGAACTAAAATAAACTTTTTTCATTTTATTTTTCTACAAACATCAACCTGGGCAAACATAGAGACAAACAGCATTGCCAAAAGCAAGTATCACTTCAGCTGATGGTATTAGCAGAGAATCAACTTGTGCTTACCCGGCCTTGGGACTCCTGTTGCTTACTTTCCAAAGAAACGACACTTTTTCAAAAGTGCAAATGTTCTAACGTGGCACTCATAATAAATGGGGAGAAAAGCACAATAAAAAAGGAAATAACAAATAATTATATTAAGCTCTATAGCCCTTTACTTGGCCATCTGTCTTCAATTTCAGGCATGTTGATTTTGAGTAGTGTCCCATTGTAACCAAATATAATAGGATAGGCAAGCTAATGAACTATGACACATCCCATCTTTAATGTGATGTATCACTAAGGCAAAGCCACCCAAGATGCAAGCCAGCTACTGGTTTTATGTGAAGCTACTAGTTTTTAGTATAGGACCCTGGGGAAAAGAGTAGCCTCATTTATCTCCGTGTCTGTTGTAAATTCTCAGACTGCTGCCCTATCCTTTTTCTCCCTTCTTGACCTTAACCTCCAAAGAAAAATGAAAGAAGAGGTGAAGCCACAAAAAGATGTAGGCAAAGGAGAGAGAGGTAAGATTTGGTTTCCTCTGAAGGAAAAAAAAAATATGTTTATCATTTTCATTACCAGTCAGGATTTCTCAGGAAATTGCAAAATCAATTTTGCCAACATGGAAACAGTCATTGACCAATGTAGTTATTGACCAACTGTGTCTTTGTGTATTCCTTTCCAGAAACTAAATAAACCCTTTCCTCAGAAAACACTTATTTGGTTAACATTCTTTAAGTTTATTTAGAATTTGTGTAAGACTATTGCTTGTGAAAAATATGAAAATATTATTAGAAATGAAACATTAATACAAACTAGGGAACTTAAGATGTTGCATTGGAAGAGTCAGAGTTTCCCTTAATCCATTTCCATTTTTTATAGAATGGATTGAATGATTCGGACTTAACAGGATAGTTGATTGTAAAGCTCATTAATGCAAGAGATTAAGGATCTCTTCCTGACCTCATTTCTTCCTCTAACTGACTTTACCTTTTCCATCTATTCTACTTTAACTACTCAGGTGAAAATCAGTCCCCCCTTTCATTCAAGCAGCCTCAGGACAGAAAGTTGATTCCTTATTCATAAGAGCTGAGAAGTATGATACATTTTAAGTCAGAATTCTCTCTTTTCGGGGGGTGGGGTCTTACTTGTCTACATCAATTCTTACACAGAGTGTGGTAGGCAGAATTCTTAGAGTCCCCCCAATGCTCATCCTCCAGTATGCACACACTGTAAACTCCCTCCCCTTGAATGTGAACGAGACTGTGGATATGATGGATTTCACTATTATAATTGGACTAAATGTGACAAGTTTTTCATGTGACTTTCAGTAAAGAAAAGGAAGCTACTGAGCAGATGTGGCCTAATCAGGTGAGCCCTGAAAAGGGATGGGCCCATCCTGAAAGAAGAAAAGTGCAAGGGCTTCTCCTGCTGGCCCTGAAGGAGCAAATTTCTTCCTTATGAAGATAGCCAGGTACAGGAAATGGTGAATGGCATCCAGGAACCAAGAGTGATCCTTCTCTGACAACTTGCAAGAAAATGGGAACCTGAGTCCTATAGCTTCAAGAAAATGAAGGCTTCCAAAACCTGAATGAGCTTGGAAGACCCCAAGTCTCAGATGAAATCAGAGCCCAGGCTGATACTTTGATTTCAACCTGGTGAGACCCTGAGCAGAGGACCCAGGGAATTTGTGTCTGGACTCCTGACCTTTGAAAACTTATGAGATAATGTTTTATTTTTGTTTTAAATCACTACATTTGTGGTACTTTGTTATACAGCAATAAACAACTAATACACACAGCACATGAATCCATTCAGGGGCATGGTAAGGTGTTTGATAGTTAATTTCTTTCCCAGTCAGCAGCCTTACATCCATCCCCCTGAATGGTCACTATTTAGGACTACTTGTGATAGATACATAATGGCAAAGACAAACTCATTTGATCTTTGGAATATTTGAGCTGGAACCTAGATGTACTCCCCCTATTTTAATAGATGAGAAAATTGAGGTTCAGAATAATTGACTAGCTTGAGGTTAAAAGTAGAGAGTTGAAAGTAGAAAAAAATTAAAATCTACTCCAAAGTCTTTCCCGCAATTGTTGAGAATTAGGTTAAGATCTACATTGGTTTAGTTATAAAGAAATTCATCCCTTCCACTTCTGAATTGTGTTAGCAGTGTTCTGTGTGGTTGATCTTTGTATTTTCTGTAGCACCCAATATGATCTTTTAGAGCTGTACCAGACCTTGGTTTCTCACAGTGTATCATCTCAACTTGCAACTGTTAAGTATTTAATGAATATTTTGTGAATTAATGAATGATTTTAATGAGGCTGTAAAGATGGGAGAGATAAATAGAAACATGAGTATGTCTATAAATTATAATAGGGGCAGGAAATTATGAAAGCACAAAGGCTTTACAACCAAATGCCTAAAAAAATTAAAGTTTTAGAGAAATACTTACAATTTATATCGATGAAATACTTAAGACACTAATAAACTCAAAGAAAATGACCAAATAGAATCATCATAATTAAATAAAATTCCAGGACTGTGATTTCTTCTAAAGCTTCAGCAGCATAAGCATTTCCTTCATGCCTTTCCTTCTTTCCTTCTTGCTTCGAGTGGCACTCCTTCTGTGAAAACTGCTGCCCCCAAAATTAGATCAATGTGAAAAAAATGCCTTCACCTATCTCAGGTCACACTGATGTCTCTTTCAGAGGAACTTCAACAGTACCCTAGATTGGAAAGAACAAGAACCCCAGATTAACCTCTGAAGTTCTGAGCTCTTGCTTTAATGAAGGATGTTGATTGACTGAACTCTACAGTTTCCTGAAGGTTCTCATTGTGTAATCATAACAATCACCAAGAAACTTGAATCTTCCAATTCTGTATCCTTGGAGTCTAGCATGAGGTTTGAAGAGGGAATAAATGATGTATTTTGGTGCATTTTTTATGATTTTCTAGTTGCCAAAAGCTTAGGGGTCCTGAGATTGAGCCCCGCATCAGGCTCTCTGCTCAGCAGGGAGGCTGGTCCCCCACCCCGGCCACCTCTCTGCCTACTTGTGATCTCTTTTAAATAAATAAATAAAATCTTTAAAAGCAAAAAGAGAAAAAAAATTAATTCATAAGGAAATTCTAGTAGTATTAGTTTCTATCATGACCATGAAAAGGGAGATAGTGGGTGAATTTACATTTGGGGGAAGCAAGGTTATCTCATGCAAGAAGAAGGGAAGAACCTGGATGAAGATGAAGGAGTATCAGCCTTTCCACAGAGGATAGAGTTAGTACAAAAACCCTAAGGTAAAAGTGGCCAGGGCAGGGACAAGCTTTCTATGACAGAGGAACAGAGAGAGTGGTTGAGTGGTTGGTCAGCAAAGGGAAGAGAGGGAGGCAGGACCATTTAGGTCAGGATTTTGTTCTAACTACCATCCATGGAAAGACATTGAAAGATTTTAAGCAAGAGTCAGTAACAGGAGCTGTTTTAAGAGAAATCATTCCAGTTATTGCAAAGACACAGAATTGTCTGCGCACAAAATCCAAGAAAGAGTGAAAAAGAAGCAGTGATGGAGAGACTATGACTCTAAGGAGAAGAGTCAAAGTGCTTCATCTCAAGTTGGGATGAAGATGGAGATAGAGGTTAGGTGTGAGATATATTCTAAAGGCAAAGTCAATAGGATTTGCTGATGAAAAGGGTTCTTCCTAGGGTTTCGGCTTGAGTACCTGGATAGATAACAATATCACTTATGGAGAAGGAAAATCAGGTAATCAAAATTTTAATATGGGACTCATTTAAAGTTTGAGAAACTCATAAATCAACCAAGTAGGTACATTAAATTGGATAGAGTTTTTCCCCTCCCCAGAAAGAGCTTGTGAGGGAAAGAGGATTTGCCCTTTAAAAGGGATTGGATTGAAATGGATATGGGAAGAATGTTCTGAATTTCCAGCAGAAGAAATAAAATTGGAAAGGATCAAAAAGAGAGAATAAGCATGAAATGTGGTCAGAGGTTCAAGAATGGGTAATTTATGCTGGGGAAGGTCAGAGGTAAAATCAGAACTGTCAGGCAGGATTAGTTTATGGGGACCTTCAATAGGAAGAGTTTAAAATCTTCTAAAATACCATGGAGCCATTGCTAATTATAGAGTAGGAGCTGGAATAAATCTCAATTTTGTCTTGATCTCTGTTATATCCCCAGTTCTTAATACAATCTCTGGTACAAGCAAACTGGTCAATTTATTAAATGAATGAATGGAAAATTAATGAATGATTGTATGGCTAAGTGTATTTGCACCCAGAGAGCAATGGTGGAGAATCCAGTGAAAGGGTTGGCTCCCTATTTTTAAGCATCTAGATTTTCAGATGAGGAGATAAAACCTTTGTATAATACAGTGGTGAAGAGCAGAAAATGGAGGTGCCTTATTATAATGCCCAACATTATGAGATGACAAAAGTAGGTAGGAAATACAGGCTTAGTCCATCAAGAAGGTATGGAAAAATTTTAAAAATTTTAAATTTTAAAAAATTTCTTTTTTTTTAATTAGTAGTAGTTTAGGATAGAATTGAGTGATTCATCAGTTGCAGATAACACCCAGTGCTCATTACATCGAGTGCTCTCCTTAAGGCCCATCACCCCGTTACCCCATCTCCCCACCCCTCCACGCAAGCAACCCTTAGTTTGTTCTCTAGAGTTAGGTGTCCCTTATGGCTTGCCTCCCTCTTTGTTTTCATCTTATTTTATAAAATTACCCCAGAGATTTCTATTAAAACAATGAATTTGAGAGAATGTTGAGAGAAAATTGAGAAATTGAGAAATTTCTCAAACAGAGAAATTGAGAGACTGTATTTGGTTAATGAGATTAAAAAAAAATTGGATAGGATTTTTAAATTTTTCTAAAAATCAAGGAACACAAACTTTCAACTATTTACATTTATTACAACCTATCCAATGCTTATTAGATACTTTTATAATAGAAAGTTTATGTTTTTTTCGTTTTTTTTTTTGTTTTGTTTTTTTTAGTGTGTCCATAATGATCTGCTGGAACTTAAAATTGATTAGGTTATTTTCTAGGGCACAGTATCAATATCCAGTGGAACAATGAGCCATGATCTCATTTTTCTTTGTAACCTGCCATGGTTTCAGATAGTGTATTTTTTTTTTTACAGAAGTTTGTAATTGTCATACCTTTGTGTTTATATGTGCAGATACACACATATGCTATAGTTTTGTAATATAGAGATGGTGATGTTGCATTGCTTAATGGAGAATCAGAACTAAAAGTCACTACTCAGCACACAAAGAGGAAAACAGAAGATGGAAGAACCTCCAAGAAAGTCAGTAAGCTATGTTGGCACTTACTTGCTATTGGCCTCAAAGCTCTCAGATTATACACTCCTTTTACCAGATTATTATTTTAATGGGACTTTTTAAAGGGCATTTTAATAGCCTCCTTGTTTCAGCAGATATACATTGAAAGGCATTTGGAATACTTCCCAGTTGCAACATTTTTGATCTTTGCATTTCTTAGAATTCTGACAACCTACCAGGTAACAGTTAGTATGATATTACGCTGACACATTCCAGAGCTGGCAGTTGTTAGATTTGCCAGTGCAGATTGTTGTCCAAATCCCATGGGTCTGAGATTTATTGCCTTTTCCTCTTACCCACCTCTCAGTAGACCCTTCCCCTACCCTTTTTTTTTTTGTTTGTTTAACTCCTTGACTGAATACACAATAGATGCGTTTTAGGTACATCATGACTATCCACAGTAAATGTGTAGCCCCATTAAAAAAAAAGAACAAAAAAACAAAAAACAAAACAAAACAAAACAAAAAAAAAAAAAAAAAGAATTAGCCACAGACATTCTTACAGCATGAATTGGCACTATTGTCTGCAATTTGGGGAGCTCACTTAGAGCAGAGATGTTTGTTTTCTTCACCCAGAGTCGTACCATTCTCAGAGCTCTTCCAAATCTCAGATCATTTATAGGTAGTGAGCTGTAAACCCTCCAAAAAGCTAAACCCGACAGAGTGAGTGCTGTGGCCACTACCCAGACTTCTCCTTTCCCAGATGAAAACTCCAAGTATGAAAAGGAGGGAAGGAATTAGTAAGTGATTATAAGGATGCTTCAAAAGCTGTCGTTTGGGACCAGACAAGTATGACTCTCCTGGTATAGGGTTAGTTTCAAAGTCCAGTTGGAATCTATCTGCTTCCTCATAGAGGAAGTAAAGAAAAGAAAGCAAAGCAAAGTTAGGACACTGTCTCATCCTCTGCTCAATGTCAGGTTTTTCCAGGTTCATGTAAGAAGCAAGAAGGGCTTAGGAACTGGCATGTCTATGAAGCCAAGGCCCTCTAGTATAACACTTGGTCCCATGCATTCCCTCCTTCCTTCATCATTCAATAAAGATTTATTGGACACTAACTATGGAGCTAGGAACTCAAAATATAAAGATATAAGTAAGTCCTGACCTCAAGAAAGGCCACATCTAGAGGGAGAGATGGGGCTAGAAGACAAGTAGAGTCCAATAGTAAAAATAAACTAGATCAGTGTACTAGTAATTATGAAAATTCAGACAAAGGGCACCTAATCCAGTTGGTATGACCCTGGAGGGAAGGCTTTCTGAGTTGAATGGTCAATAATGAGGAGTCAATAGAGAGGTGAGCATGGAGAATGGAAGGCTATGAGGAACACGTAAGCAGATCCACCAAGCTGACTACTCCTCTAATGCATTTGGAGAACTTCTTGCAGTGCAGATTTTTGCTTTGAAGAGTGTGAGCTATGAACACAGAGAAATGGTGCTGAAGAATTCAGGTAGTCGTCAACACAGAGGGCCTGAAGTTTATGATATGGACTAGTGCTTTCCCTGATTTCTACCACTAGTCACATGTGACTGCTTAAATGTCAATGAAGTAATATTTCAAAAAATAAAACTTTGGTCCTTCAATTGCACTAGTCACATATTGTGTGTTCCATAGTCACATGAGGTTTGCAGCCACCGCAAAGAGCAGACTGTAGGACATTTTCAACAGCACAAAGAGTTCTAGTTGGACAGAGCTGGTATAGGCAGTCCTGAGCCATTGAAGTGTTTTATTTAGGGAAGTCAGATTTAGGTCTTAGATTCACACCAGAGACTGTAGAGGACAAATTCGAGGAGACAAGATGAAGACATGAGATCATGTAGAAAGACTCTTTCATAGTCCATGAAGCTTCCATTCCAATGGGGGAACACACACACACACACACACCCAAAACCAACAAATAGTAGTAAATACATAGTATGTCAGAGAGTGACAAGCGTTAGAGACAAAAACAAAGAAAAGAAGGACGATAGAAGTGGCTCATTGTGGGTCATATTTGGAGGTAAAGTGTTTAGGAAATGTCTCACTGAGAAGGTGACACAAAACCAGAGACAGGAAGGAGGTGAGAGTATAATGAAGGCATCTGGGAAAGAGCACTGCAGGTGTATGAATAGCCTGGCTTGTCTAAGACACATATGATTTATGACTTAAGATTTTTATATTCTTTATCTCAGTGTAACAGTCAGGGTTCTCCTGAAAAATAGAATCGTATAGTGTGTGTGTGTGTGCATGTGTACTGTGTGTATGTATCAGGAGGCATTTTAAAGGAATAGGCTCATGCAATTACACAATTTCAGGGGCTGGAAAGTCCAAAATCTATAGCACAGCCTGGAAATTGGAAATTCAGGCAGGACTTCATGAGTCAGTCTTGAGACAGAATTTCTTCTTCTCCAGGAAACCACAATATTTGCTCTTAAGGCCTTCAACTGGTTGAATGGGGCATCCACATCCATTATCAAGGATAATCTCCTTTACTTAGTCAACTAATTGTATATGCTAACCACAACTGCAAAATACCTTCCCAACAACCTCTGGACTCGCTATCACACTTAACAAATCCCTGTGTTTCAGATAAGGGAGTCTAGGTTTCTAAAGATGAAAAAACTTGCATAAACTCACTCAAGGAGAAGAATAAATGAGCTTAACACCTATCCAAGTGTCCTGACCCCAAATCTAGTGCTCTTTTTTGTTGCCCAGGATAGGTAAACCAGACAGAGAAGACTATACTATGCCACATAGATTAAGAGAGGGGATCCAAACATGCATGTATTTATGAAGGTCAAAACTGAACTGTATTTTTGAATGGAGTGGAAAGTGCAGTGTGAATATTTTTTTCATCCTTGCACTGCTTTTGCTTTGTATATGGTCACACTATAAAACAGAATTAATTTATCCACAAACTAAAAAGCCAGGAACATCCAGTGAATCCATTCAGTGCTTTTAAAGGAGGAAAAGAAATATAATTTTTTCTTTGAAATCAACTTTTTAAATATTATTTCCCCTTCTTTTAAAAATTTGCATTTTCTTAGTATTTCTTTGTCTACAATTTTCCATTAACTTTAAATAAACAGTTTTTAGACATTAGTCTTGTAGAGAGCATTAAGCTGGGTCCACTTTGTCATTCAGTCTGTCTTTGTAAAAAATAGTTGAGCATCACTGAGATCACAGATATGTTTGTTCTTTGGATAACATGTTTTTATTGCATTTGAAGCTATTTTACTATGTTTTTCTTGATAATTCAGAAGGTTTTCATTTTCCTTTTAGTTGTTACTTTTGTAACTAGAACTTCTGATTTATAGTTCATTTCCAGACCACCTTTGACTTCCTATTAATAGCATTGATAAAGGTGGTTACTTTCTCTTTGATCTCCCCCTCTTCTCTCACCTTCTTCTCTTGATTATATCCATATGTTTATATTTATCTATATATTTATGTATTAATCATATTTTTCTTGTTCTTTACCTTATACCTTTAAATATACTTAGAGCTCTACTGCTTCAATTACCAGTTTTAAACAATCTCTTTTATCCCCAACTACAAAAGGAAAATAAATCAGTGTTACTATACCATTCCATTTTCTCTCTCTCCTCCTATTATTACTTATATTATTCTGTATTTTAAAGATGTGTAACCCATCATGTTCCATAAGCACAACCTACATATTTGCTTTAATTATGTTAGTGTAAAGTTATATACATAAAAGTATGCATATAACTTGGTTTAGTTCAATTTATACTGTAATAGTTTCTCCAGGAGGGGCTCATAGACACTATATTAATTGACTCCCAATTTGTTCAAAACACATTGATATTGCCTTTTTCTTGAACAACAGTGGCTGGGAAGAAATTACTGAGTCAGGCTTTCTTACCTTGCAGATATTACAGGCATTTTCTCCACTGGCATCAAGGAACGAAATTTGCCATGGAAAACTCTGAAAAGAATTTTCCCGTTAGAGATTACTAAAACTTTTGTCTTGATATTCATCAAGTCCTTAATTTATTGTTGAAGTTCAATAATAATCTTTCCTTAAATATGGTGTGACTTTTCATTTTGCATTTCAAGTTTTACCATTATTTTGGAATAGTTTCTTTAAATCTTAAACAGATTTTCTATTGTTTTTTATACTTCTTTTCTTTAGGAGACCAATTATGTGCATGTTGGATCACCTTTGCTCTTCTTTACCATGTCTAAGATTTTCTAAATTTTTATTCCTTTCCATCTTATTTTATTTATTTTTTAAAAGATTTTATTTATTTATTTGACAGACAGAGATCACAAGTAGGCAGAGTGGCAGGCAGAGAAAAAGAGGAAGGGAAGCAGGCTCCCTGCTAAGCAGAGAGTCCAATGCGGGGCTTGATCCCAGGAGCCTGGATCATGACCTGAGCCGAAGGCAGAGGCTTAATCCACTGAACCACCCAGGTGTCCCTCCATTTTATTTTATTTAAAACTCTCAATCCCATCCACCATGTCTAGTATTTTTGGTTTTGATCATTTATATTTATATTCTTCCTAATGCTGCTTCCACTTGGCCATTATTACTGGCAATATTTTTCTGGTGAGTGTTCTTTATATGCCTATTGTTTTTACCCAGTTTATTTCCTCTGTTTATTTTTTACTATGTTTTTTAGAAACTGTGCTGGTTTCTTTTATGGTGCTTATTTTTATCTGTACGAGATTTGGATCAGCAAGAAATTGGACATGAGTCCAGGCTGGCAAGTATTCTTATGACATAGGGTTTTTATGTGAGAAGAGTTCTTCCCAGCCAGTTGAGGTCAGTACTGAGGGTGATGAAAAATATATAATCTATCTCTATCCCCTACACTTTGACCTCTGCAAAGAGGGTTTACCTGTATTTTTCATTCATCCTTCTCATTCACACCCAGCAGGATTCAGGGAAGCTTCTGTTCCTATAGAGTGTATCAGAGATTATTGACTTTGTAACTCAGATTATCCCCTCCCCTAAGAGAAGCATGCTCTTGCAAGTTTTCCTGACAACTGCATCTTTTTTCTCAGGTTAGTTTAACATCTTTGCCTTTCGGGTTCTGCAGGTTTCCTACAATATGTCTAGAAAGATATTAATTATTTTTCTATCATAGCTAAGATTCACTCTATCTCCTTATTTCTGAGATTCATATATTTAACCAAATCTGAAAAGTTATCATCTTTATTTCTTTGGATAATTATTCTCACCCTACCCCCTGCAATATTTTTTTATTTTGACTTTATGGCATTTCTACCTGATACATACTGAAATACAGTTTCCCGGGTTCTTAATCTCTCTTTCTGATTTTTTGTTTACCTCCCTGTGCTGCATGCTTAGGAATTCCCTTACAACTATCTTTTTTTTTTTTTTATGATTTTACTTATTCATTTGACAGAGAGAGAGAGCATTACCAGGGGGAGTTGCAGGCAGAGGGAGAAGCAGGTTCCCCACCAAGCAAGGAGCCCAACGTGGGACTTGACCCCAGGACACTGGCAGACATTTAACTGACTGAGCCACACAGGCATCCTTAGAACTATCTTTCTGATTATGAATTTTATCCTCAGTTATGTTTAATATGCCTTGAACTCAAACATTAAGTATTTTTATAACAATTCTTATTTTTTTCTTCTCTAGACATGCTTTTTTATTCTTTACCATAGGTTTTGTTTTTTAATAATGCCTTTTTCTTTCCTTTTGTTTTTACTTCCTACTTGTATGACTTTATCATAAACATAGTTATTTTAGAAAACATTAGTTAACTGCATTTTGTGAAACTTTTGAGGTTCTAATCCTACAATTTGATGTGCCCTCTAATTCTTGCTTAGAGTAATGGAGTTTTCTTTGTGCCTTTTATAGTTGTGGATTGTGAGCTCATCTTCAATGGAACTCTTCCCAGAAGAATTCTTTGTGGCTCATCAAGGACATGTCCCTCCAGAGTCATTTGCATTTGTTTCTTTTAAACACCTCTGGGACATACCTAGCTTGAGAATAATTTTAATGTAAGTTCATTTGTTTTAGGTGCACAAATTATGCAAGTACTGTCATTTGAACATCAAGCCTAAGTGTGGGAATGAATTCTCAGGAGACACTTTTCCTTAGCAATAATATAGGCAGAAACAGAACAAGTTTCTTTGTTATATCCATCTGCCAGTGGAAAAATTTTTATTGCCCAGTTTTTAATTAAGGGTTCAGACTTTGAACATCCAGGTTTTTATTTGGAGAAATCTGAGTTCTAAGTACCTGCCTTTCTAAGGCTTCAGGTAAATAAATTTATATTACCTAGACTGACAGCCTCCTTTTAACCCTTAGGGTAATTATTTGCTTATAACTCTGGTTTTCAATTCCTTCTTTTTTCTGACAAGAAATTAGATTGATATGTATTATCCTAGAGAGTCTAGTAAGTATTCTTTTTTTTTAAATAACTGCCTACTTCTTGACTAGATACACACATACATACACACACACATATACATAGCCCACATGTACAAACACACTTTACACACAAATAATTACAGTGATAACAACCATTAATTGAATCCTCAAATGTGACAGGATCTATGCCACTTTATGTGCATTATCTCAATAATAAAATTCTAAGTAGGTACTATTATTATTCCCATTTCATAAATAAGAAAACAGAGAGTTTGAGAGCTTGGGAGACTGTCTTATAGTGATAGAACTAGCATGGAAACCCAAAGTTATCTTGAATCAGTGACAGATAATCACCATATAGCTTCCATATATGTGTGTCTAAATGAGAGTGAGTCTCAATATATGCATGTCTTTTCTGTTTTAAAAATTTTTAGTTTGGGGCACCTGGGTGGCTCAGTTGGTTAAACGTCCAACTCTATTGGCTCTGGTCATGAACTTAGGGTCCTGGGATTAAGCCTCACACTGGGCTCCCCACTTAGCAGGGAGTCTGCTTTTTTCCCTACTCACACACTTTTTCTAAAATAAGTAAATAAATCTTTAAAAAAATTTTTTTTAAATAAACGCTTTTAATTTAACAAAATATTCAGTTTTTATAAATTGTTAGAGATCATATAGATACATTTATATTGTGTCAACAAAATGTCATTTCTATATTTAAAGTCAAGTGGAAAATTATCATGATAAATATGTAAGTTAATTTGCTTTTGTAAACTAAATTTTGAAGGATGTAGAATATAATAAATTTCACTTTTTCTTCATACTGGGGAATTATCCATCCACCTAAAGAAATTTTGCAAATTGGTAGATTAACCTTTCACATCTGAATAGTAATGATTTTAGTAGAAATATTGCTTCCCTTTCTATTACTAGTTATAGTTTTTATGAGTTGTAGTCAGCAATCCATACTTTCCCCCAAGGATCTCAACATTTGTGTGGGGTTTTTTTTGACATTTTTAAGATAAAGCAGCTTCAGTAGAACTGTTTTGGTCCTACAAACTGATTTATGTCTTTGAGCCAAATGGGAAATCATCAGGATCTCATTTGTATTCTTCCAAAAGAGTCCTCTGCTTGGCTAAACTTATGGTAAAAATAGATTTAAAAAGGGCTACTGTCTATCAACATCAAAGTGCAAAGAAAATGGATATATTGACAAGAATAATACCAAACTCCTCAATTTTAAACATTTCTGCTATTGTAAATAATAAAGCAATTAATCCTAGATCATAGGATATGAGCATTCCCAAAATTAATCCATATTAAATTACCTTTGTAGAAGTTTAAATATTTTACCACACCCTTATATACATGAAATGTTCTTTTTTTGGCAGCATATATGATTTTTAAGCTCTAAAATTATAATATTTAGGAGTTTACACATCTTTTAAAATATCTAGTAGCATTGGTTTTTCTTCTATTATGAATTAATTGTCATGGCACCTTGGGTGGCCAGTTGGTTAAGTGTCTGCCTTCAGCTCAGGTCATGATTCTGGGTTCTGGGATTGAGACTTGCATTGGGTTCCCTCTTCAGTGGGGAGTCTGCTTCTCCCTTTACCCCTACCCTCTGCTTGTGCTCTCTCTTTCTGAAATAACTAAATAAATAAATCCTTAAATAAAAAGAAATAACTGTCTATATTAATTCTATATTTTGTCTATATTAATTTTATATAGTTCTATACAAGTCTATATTCTGTCTATATTAATTCTCCATATAAATATTTGAGTGTGAGTATATTTGCCACTGTATGTTTTATATAGTAATATTAAATAATTGGCTTCTAACACTTCCCAATTTATTGATCATCATTTGGTTTTTGAACTTTTAGACACACAAAGGTTTCTAATTTTTAGATATTCAAATATATCAATTTTAATTCTTATGATATTTTTGAATGCTTTTAATTCTTCTTCCATCCACTTAGAGATAAAACAGATATGTGTTCCTCTTTTCTTTTAGTTTTCACCATTCTCTTTGTTTATATTACCACTCTTATTGATCTGGAATTTATTGTAACATCTAGAGGCTGTAAAAATCTAAATTAGTTTTCTGTTTCTTTTTCTTTTTTTTTTTTTGATTTGATTTATTTGACACACAGAGAGAGATCACAAGTAGGCAGAGAGACAGACAGAGAGAGAGGGGAAAGCAGGCTCCCTGCTGAGCAGAGAGCCTGATGTGGGGCTCGATCCCAGGACTCTGAGACCATGACCTGAGCCGAAGGCAGAGGCTTAACCCACTGAGCCACCCAGGTGCCCCTAGTTTTCTGTTTTTAAATAGATAACCAATCTTCTGCAGTATTAATGTTTTTCCATAATCCAGTCATTCTCAAAGGATTTGACATGACTTTTTTTAAAAAGCAGGTATTAACTACTTGTAGATTATAGACTATATTTAGCTTTCTGCTACTTATTTTAAACAATTCTTAGCCAGTTCTACACAGATTTAATTATTAGTGCTTTATGTCTGTTTATATATCCAACTGCATATTCACCAACCATATATCCAAATGTCTTGTCTTATTATTACACTTCCAAAAAATAATTTTTATTTATTTTTAACGCTTTAATTCACCATCATAAACTTATTTTATGGACAAAACAAAATCATTTCTATATATTCAGAGTTCTCACTGTGAACATCAAATGTTTTGTTATGTTGTGATACCATGGTACCCTCTAGATGTTTACACTTAAATAATATTGTGGGATGTTTCACCTAAAAAGCTTTCTTTGACCAAGAACATTTGGGAAATTTTGTGTAATTTACTCACCTCTTGGAGATTCACAATAAATATGAACATATAAAAGAAAGAGAAAAAATTGTACAGTGAAGAAATCTATATAATATTGTTTAACTTTGTATTTTCCAAATTTTCAGGTTACTTTATTTTTTGCTTAATCGTTACTAGCAGACCACCATAATGGTTTTCCTGTCCTGTATGTTATAAATATGATACTTCCTTTGGCTACTCCCAGTCCTTTTTTTATCACTTCTGCCTGAAATGCCCATCGGTCCCTCAGATATGCTGAGCATTTCTATACTACAGAAGCGCCTCTAGTTGGCAAAAGACAGAAATAGTTGGAGATGGCAGAGATGCAGAATTTGTGTTCTGTCAGACCCATCAAAGAGATTTCCATTCCTTCATGGTGCAGGAGCTAATGGGAGTGACTTCAGTTAAGGAAATAGAGAAGCTGGAGTGGGTTGCCTAAGCCTTCAGAGGAGAGGCAGTCTCCCAGCTAGCTTGCAGCCCAGTGAAAGTGGGTCATTTTACCACTGAGGAACGGCTCTGGGTGGCACTTCAGAGACACTGTGGTGAGGGAACAGACCCTTATTCATCGGGGGGCAGATAGTGTTTTTCCCTCCTGTGATAGATTCACGCTGGCCCAGCAGTCTTTATGGTTAGGCGTGACTTCCTGAGGGAGTTTCTCTGGATTCACAGAAGGTTCCCTGAATCCCAGGGAAAGCCTGACTCACCCTCAGTCCTGTCAGGGTGGGGCTGGCATGACTTGGATACAACTTCTACTTGGCTGAACTTACATGACAGTAATCTCAGCCTGAAATCAACTGCCTCTAAGAGAAATGGAGGAACATGAGGCGGAAAAGGCTCCACAGAGGTGCTGACAGTGGCAGTAAAGCCCCCTCTCACAGGCTCCTTCCTGGTGCCCTAGGGTGACACGTTAGGGAATTAGAAAATATATTTTTTTCTCTACAACTTCCTTTTTCCCTACAATGGCTTCTCCCACAAGTTCATGTTCCAATATACTAATAACTGATGCTTATCTTAATACCTGATACCATGCTTTGGACAACTGGACCCAAACCTGGAGCTGAGCTCCCAATTTTGCATCATCATAAGTCCTTAGCTCTCATACGAATATGCCAAAGATTTCTTCCAATATCATGTCTTGGTGTTCTCTATCACTTAAATTACAAGTGCGATCTTGTTCCATTTAATGCCACCCTCGAAAGAGGTAGCTAAATTCTCATACACTGTCATTCACACACCAACACAAACACACATATGATTTGCATAAACAAGGGGTTGTGGAGCTGTACTGTCGATAAGCACCTCCAAGGGAGTAAATGGTTTGTTTGCCATTACTGAAAGCATATAGTAGACAGACACCAGATAAAGAGACCATAACGGGTTGACCCTGAGACTGGTTTGGGAAATAAGTTGGCAAGTCACAGAGAGAAGGAAAAGAGACAATGTGGATGGTATGGGTGTCTGCTTCATAGGCACGTCATTGACGATTAAAAGAGATAATGTGTAAATATAAAATGCACCTGTCGTGCTCAGGAAATGTGAAGTATAGTCATGACAACGATAGCCTCTACAGGTTACTGAAACCTCAGAAATTCAGAGCCCATGAGCAACTTTCTGAGAAAAGAGTCCATTTTCATCAAGAGTTCTCCAAATAGGGGCACCTGGGTGGCTCAGTCAGGTAAGCATCTACCTTCTGCTCGGGTCATGATCCCACTGAGCTAAAGGCAGACATTTAACTGGCTGAGCCACCAGGAACCCTGGTTTTCAAACATTTATGACTTGTATACTAAAAATTCACTATAGCAATGTATTTTCGTCAGGACACCAAAGTTGAGGTCGAAAGGATCAGCCACCCTTACATTCTGCCTGAGAATGATGTCCCACTATAGTTTCCTCTTATTGTCCTTATGTGGAACGCATCCCCTATTGTTGATTTGTACATTTATAGAAGCTTCGCAGCACTACCTAGGATAAACAGAATTGGAAAGGAAAGATAAAATCAAAAGGAATGCAGCCAACATGGCAAGTAAATTATCTTTTGTGGTGATAGGGTTGGGAGAGAAAGGGGATATGTTTGTGCAAAGCAACCACGAAGTGCCATTGGAGCTATTGATGGATAAGCTGTTTCTGAAACCTCTGCTTTTCAAAGAAACCATATCAGGAGCACCCAACAGCTCATTTGCTGCAGATTTGTCTTCAAATTCTTGTGCAAAATGCTGATAAGCACAACTTAGCTTGAGGGAGAAACTATATACATTTTTCATTTAAACACAGAGCAAATGGGAAACCACAGGACATATACAACTGCGGGAGCAGGAGACAAATATGCTTAAGAGAAGGCAAACAAAGATGCTGGATGGGTGGGACAAAATCCTAGGCAGTGCACAAAGTCAGAGGAAAAAAAATGACCATTGGGAGTGGAGGTGAATACCTGCTAGAAACTCAAGCTATTGTTCTTTTTCTCCCACAAAGGAGCATTTCTTCTTCAATTGTGTAGGAAATTCTAAACTGAAATTTTAGAGTACCAATTAATAACTTCCTTTCTGGCCCAGGCATTTTGATGAACCCCAAGACTAGAATTGGAAAAATTACTTAACTGATGTAGATCTTTAATAAAGTGAACAGGGATGTCATATTCTGAACACAGAT
Source organism: Mustela nivalis (assembly GCF_964662115.1). Classification (NCBI taxonomy): domain Eukaryota; kingdom Metazoa; phylum Chordata; class Mammalia; order Carnivora; family Mustelidae; genus Mustela; species Mustela nivalis. Next base: position 146,143,169 of record NC_139023.1, on the reverse strand, counting down.
AGAGAAGACCAGCATCAACTCTTGGGATGAATTAAGGGTCATGTTGCCCTACAACATCATCTGTAACATCCAGGAACCCTGCAGAACCACCTTTCTCAAAGTAGGTTGTTCAAAACAGTAGTAGTATCAAATGTGAACAAGTGACAACGTCAGTGAATGGTACTGCAGTCAGCTCTCTCACTCTCTAGCTAACAAAGAAGCTCATATAGACAGATACAAATAAGAAACAAGATCAGTGCAGAAATTTTATAACATGTGTTCATCAATTTTCCAGGGTATGTCCTAAGATTGGTCTTAGTTCTAAGTCCTCCTTCTACTTCTATTTCCAGAGTGTGTCCAAAGGAACACGTGTTCACACAAAAACTACACAAATATATACATATACATATAATGCATAAATAACTTAGTAAATAATTTAGAGAGATTCTACGCTATATCCATTATTTTTAAGAATCACAATGTACATTAGTTAGACTTCAAAATGTCCTACAGCAGGAAAACTCTATTTAAACCAGCATTACTAATATTTAGCTGATCAAAGAATCTTTTCTTTTTTTAATATGTAATATTTACCAATAACTCGGGATGCCTGGGTGGCTCAGTGGGTTAAGCCGCTGCCTTCGGATCAGGTCATGATCTCGGGTTCCCGGGAGGGAGCCTGCTTCCTCCTATCTCTCTCTCTGCCTGCCTCTCTGCCTGCTTGTGATCTCTATCTGTCAAATAAATAAATCTTAAAAAAAATATATTTACCAATAACTCATGGAACACAGAACTCACTTTGCAATGTACTAGTATAGAGAAATATTTAATAACATAAATAAAAAATACAAAAGAAATATCACAGTGTGTACACTATGGTCCTATTTTTGTAAGATAATTACACACTTGTTTTTCCTATTTTTCCATAATACGTATTTTTGTTAGAAAAAATATCCTATTGATAACGTTTTTAAAATGCTTAATATTGTTTGATTTGGCATGGGGGAAAGGTACATAGAGTGTGATCCATTTTCTAAAGTTTCCAAGCAGTCACATCTCTATTTGGGCTATAACTAGAGCCAAACACCTTCAGTGAGTGATGGCCCAGTCTTTCTATGATGGGTGTTGAATGTTGAATATTGAATGTCATGGTAAGTGCCCCAGGCTCCTATTTCTGCTCCTAATTGGTGCACCTGAAAAATAACCATTGAACTGGGCTTTGAATCGCTTGCATAATTAGAATAGTATATAACAAGGAGGCCAAATGTAAAGATGAAGTATTCCCATGCTTTTTCCCCAAACATCAACTTTAGGCACCTGACCAAATACTATTCAGTTTCATCTGAATGTCTCTCTCCTGCTTGACTGAACAAAAGCCCTGGTTTTCTCCCTAACTTGGGCAGATGGGCAAAAGGGAGCTGAGCAGTAACCATTCACCCCACCAGAAACAGTTGGACAAGAGAGAGACAGGAAAGGTACATGGCTCCCCATTCCCCTATAAGCCTCTTGCTTCAAGGAAACTAGAATTCACAGAACATTTGTTATAGCAAAGAAGTATACTATACGGGAAAATGCTATAGCAGAGAAGGAGCTGTGGGGATTGACAAAGGGGACAGGGCATATAGCATCCACCTTGAAGGAGCTTATAATCAAATGCTTAGTGCAGGTTAAATGTAGGCAGTAGGATTCATACATTTTAGCTCTACTGGAATTTGGCTCTAAATTCGGTGTGGTCAGGGAGGTGGGAAGGATTACAGAGCTGGAGAACATGTAACCTACAGGAGATTGATCAGGCACGGCAGTGTAAATAAATGAACCAAGAACTCTGTGTCTATGTCTGTGTGTGTGTGCGCACACACACACACACACACCTATGTTAAAGCACTCTTGAGGTTTGCTTCAAGAGATGTATAACCTGGAGTAGGTTTTCTCTCTGGTTTGCCAATGGCGTCCCTAGAGGAAACAAACATACATACATACATACATATATACATACATACACACATACAATTTTTAATTGGGTTCTAAGTAAGAGAGTAAGAATCTGACATTGAGCCTGGAGAACAGGTACTTAATACTTGTTTACTGAATTTAATCAGAACTGTAAGCAGTCAGAAGGCTAGACGGGAGACCTCTGCAGAGTTATGCAGAAAATGGGGATTCCTAGGAAGCCAGGACTGACAGAAACAATGGCATCAGTGGTGTATGACTCCTTGGCACAAGTTGGGAAGAGGGAAATTAGGAAAGTTTTTAAACACAAGAATGAACAGTTTAAATTTGATAGGAAAGGTGCATTAGAACCACTTTTCTGCTCTAAGATGGTAAATGACAATCAAAATTAAGTCCTAAGGAACAGAGTTTCTGGTAAGACTGATTGAAGAGAGAGAAGACTTGAATGAGGCGAACTACCAAGTCTATTTCTAGGTTTGTCCTGCAGCTATCAGGACACTATTCACTTCAGAAAAATTGCCAGGATTTGGTGATAGATTTAATGTGAAGGACTGAAAAAAAAAATGCCTATATGGGGTTCATTAAACACAATTCATTTATTTGAAAATCTGCTTGGGCTTTCAACCACTGTAAGAAATACATTGTGTTAACTCTATCCTTTTCTGAGCATAGTTGACATACAATTTACATTAGTTTCAAGTGTGCAACAGAGTGATCCAACGTCTCTATACGTGATGCCATGCTCCCAAGTGTAGCTAGCAACCGTCACCATCTGTACAATGCTGTTACACTATCAGTGATTATATTCTCTGTGCTGGACCTTTTATTCACACGACTTATTCATTCCATAACTGGAAGCCTCCACCCATTTTTGTGAAAAAAAGACATAGAAAGTGTTTCACTACTTGCCGTGTGTTAAACCATTAATTCTAGTGCAATATGTGTTTGTGCGCAAGCACACATGTTTGGCAACGTGGGAATCCTGTCTGATATATAGAATCCAGCAAAACCAACACGCATTAGCATGGACTTAAAAAGCAATATCCTGCACACACACAAAGGTTCTCATCGTGCTGACATCATCTTAGGAGGAAAAGGAAAACATGGCTGAACCTTTTTTTCAAGGGATATTTTCCAAATAGTCTGCATCCACATGGGAGGTGAGCCTTCAAAGTGAATTCCCATTTTCTGGTGCTCACACAGCACCCTGCTATTGAGCCTGACCCCAGGACAGCTCTAGTTGGATTGTCAAGTCTTGTATGCATTTGGCTATGGCTTAAATATGAGCATTCTATTCTTGGCTCTTGATGGCAAAGGGTATGTTGCATGCACACCAGAGATGAGTAGAAGAAATCATTGCTTAATATGTGACTCACATGTCTCCCTTCATCACAGGCAGAGCCACAAATATTTCCAAACCACAAAACAAAACTCATTTATATCACTGCTTATAGAAGCTATAAATACGTCAATTCTATGCATTTGTACAATATTAGGCATAGCTGGGAGTGTTTGTTCTTTCATACATCTGTCCTCCCTGCTGGTCTGGGGAAGCAGACCCCAAAGAGGAAGATGCTATGCATTTCAGTTAGTGCCTGCACAATGCCAAAGTATGTGGTCATGGCCTGTTGTCGCAGATTATTGCTTAGAGTGGAGCTCTGAAGTGCATTCTTAGCCAGGCTTTGTGTGAGTTGAGTTACCAACGAAACATACAGCACTAAAATCTCAAAGAAAAATGTGCAGGTCAGAGGGGTGAAGGAAGAAGGAAGTTGCTTCTATTTTATAAGACATTTATCTTAATTAGATTAAGAAACTGCCCATCTTCTCTTTCAACCTGGAAATGGTGAAAAAAGGAGAGCAAGACAGAATCTTCTCTCTCCAGGATGATTTCAGTGCATTAAGCTTCACCATTCATTTATTTTCTTAAAGGCATTTTTGTCCCTGAAATAATTGTTCCAGATAAGAAAATTCCCTATCGCAACTCTGTGAAATCAGACCCAGAGAGCACATTTGGGCAGTGTCTTGAAAGAGTGGTACTCAGTATCGGGACTTGTTTTTCTCCCAAAGACAGATATCCCCAATGTTGGACTGCATTCGCAATGGAAATCATCGCTTGGGCACTGAATCCAGCCACAGAGGATTTGGCAAAAAGGCTGTAACCTCTTCTCTCTCCTCACCAGTGAGAATCCCACCACAGTTTTCCATCCGTTGGTGACCTCCATCCTGGATTACCTCAATGCCCTTTGCTCAGAGCTATGGTTAAAGACCTCCCAGAAGCTTCAGCTGTTGGTACAGAATGCATCAGTTGTCTAGTTGTTAACGGTCATAGGCTGACGTGACTGGAGTGTCTCTGAATCCCCAAGGCCCATCTGGCTTTGGCTGGTGGTCTCATGCCCTTTCATCAGCCTGAGTCACCGAGCTTTTTAAGAAGTGCATTGGGACTGTTGATATTTTGCAACTTTTGAATCTCCATGTAAATTCCCCACTTCTAGGCAAGGAAGTGGACTGGATACAAGTAAAATGTAGGAAACACTCTTGATAATGGATACATGTGAAAGGAAGTTTTGGGGAATTCAGTCAGCTTCACACAGTAAAGTAGGTAGCAGTAAAGATAGCAGGACTCTCCGTGAAAGGATGCCATGAGGTGCATATGCGTACCAGCAGGAAGCCAGGGATTCTACAGCAAGATGTTCTGCCTAGGGGCACCTGGGTGGCTCAGTCGGTTAAGCGTCTGCCTTCATCTCAGGTCACGATCCCAGAGTCCTGGGATCAAGCCCAGCATCGGGCTCCCTGCTCAGCATGTAGTCTGCTTCTTCCTTTGTCTGTGTCCTTCCCCCTCTGCTCGCGCTCTGTCTCTCACTCAAAAATAAATAAATAAAATCTTAAAGAAAGAAAAAAAAAAAGATGTTCTACCTATTCAGGTCAGGTTCCACCATCACAACTAATTATAATTTTGAAGAAAATGAGTATGAAATAGCGATTTTCAGTAGAGAATACATACAGTCTTTAATGAAACCCAAGATTATCAGGTCTGTTGACAAAGGAAATATGATAAAAAAAAATAACAAGGCAAAATGTCATTGTCCTTAAATGCTTCACATCCAACAGTTTCCTTTTGTGACACACTTGCTTGGAAATCAGAAACAGAAATCAGTGTACAAATTATATGGAAGGCTCTGATGTTCCCAGTGGTTATCTGAGCTCATATTAGTCCAGCATTTTTGGTTTGGACTACTCAAGCATTATTTAAAACTGGCCACTAGAAAACAATTTAAAAACATTAATTTTGTAATGTTTTATATAGCTCAAATAACTCAAATGACTTAAATAACACTGTGAATATAAAATACGAAGATGTACTAAAATAGTTCAGGCATGCGATACAGCGATAACTTCAGTTTCACTCAGAGAAATCAGTTATGTTGCTGACAGCAAAATTTGAGCCGGGCTCACAGAAGACAATCCATATGCAGATAAGACAATCAGCACTCATTGCTGTAACAAAATATTCTAATGTGTAGGTAGAATGAACTACACAGGTATGAGGGTGAAATCACCCACTATCCAAAGAGAAAGATGGTTCATAATCAAGCATTTTAAATAAATGAATGCTCATAAGTTGAGAAAGTTAACTGACGGGAAAAATAGAATTAGCTGTATTCATATAACTAATTCCCAGAATTAATGACATTTTATGCTACTAAGTGTATTAAAGTAACTGTAGGCATTATTACTGTCCATATTTCAGATATTCCCAAGGAAGTATATGTTTAAAAATCAGAGCTTATGACAAACCAGCCCAGTCAATGAAAATAATTATCTGAGCAAATGCATGTTAAAATATATTGATTCAGGGACACCTGGGTGGCTTAGTGGGTAAAAGCCTCTGCCTTCAGCTCAGGTCATGATCCCAGGGTCCTGGGATTGAGCCCTGCATGGGGCTCTCTGCTCAGCAGGGAGCCTGCTTCCTCCTCTCTCTCTCTCTGCCTGACTCTCTGCCTAGTTGTAATTTCTGTCTGTCAAATAAATAAATAAAATCTTTAAAAATAGATATATTGATTCATATACTCTGCACACATCACAGGAAATTGGAATATGCATCTCTAAGGGTGGAGTTTCCGGTCTGACTCCTCACTAAGCCCCCTTCACACCAGCTACCTTCACCATGATCCCCAGACTAGCTCAGCTAGTTACCAGCTTCCTGTCCTTCCAGTCCTATGGCCTGTCTATGCGTTTACTACAAGTGTAAAGACACAGCCAATGGCTTCACCACTCTAAAGACTGCCCTGTGGGCAGCTCCACTTGCTTTACACCATATTGAAGTTAATTTCCCTTCATATACACTTCTAGCCTTTAAAGCCCCTTTGGATTCAGCACCCTAAGAAAGAACACACCTTTGGTTCTTCTGGTCTTCAAAGATCACCATCCTTCAGAGTCAAGAGAGTTACTTCCAACATTCCAAGATGCCTGAGACTTCTAAAGGCCAGTGAATTGAGCAGCAGCAGTCTGTGTTGAAGTATTTTGGTGGTCTGCAGCAAAACTCAGGAGGGAACCAAAGGGCAAGATAGTAATTTGTTTTTTCCCTAAGGTTAAATGTATACTCTATAAAAGCTATCTGGTGTGTCTGGGTGGCTCAGTCAGCCAAGCATCCAACTCTTGGTTTCTGCTCAGGTTGTGATCTCAGGGTCCTGGCCTTGAGTCCAACGTCGGACTCCACACTCAGTTGGAAATCTGCTTGTCACCTCTCCCTCTGCACCCCACCCCCACCGTGCTCTCCCTCCCTCTCTCTTAAATAAATAATTTTTTAAAAGCTATTTGTAGAAGAAAGAAAGACACCTGTTTATTCTTTTTTTTTTTTTAAGATTTTATTTATTTATTTGACAGACAGAGATCACAAGTACCACATCAGGCTCTCTGCTCATTGGGGAGCCTACTTCCCCCTCTCTGCCTGCCTCCCTGCCTACTTGTGATCTCTGTCAAATAAATAAAATATTTTTAAAAAATAAATAAATAAAATATTTAAAAATAACCAATATAAGCAACTGGCAAGCAATTAAAATTAATAAAAGTATTATAGTAAGGGGTGAGTATACATTAAAAATATATACAAAGTAATTATTTTAAGAATTATTAAGTTGTTAGTCAATTATCATATGGTTTCACTTATTTGTGGAGCATAACAAATAGCATGGAGGACAAGGGGAGATGGAGAGGAGAAGGGAGTTGAGGGAAATTGGAAGGGAGGTGAATCATGAGAGACTATGGACTCTGAAAAACAATCTGAGGGTTTTGAAGGGGCGGGGGGTGGGAGATTGGGGTACCAGGTGGTGGGTATTATAGAGGGCGCGGATTACATGGACCACTGCGTGTGGTGCAAAAACAATGAATACTGTTACGCTGAAAAGAAATAAAAAATTTTTAAAAAGAGAATTATTAAGTTGTTAAAGTGATTATTTGGAAGATTAATAGCATGAGAATGGAAGTGGGTAGGCATTGGTTGCTGGTGATGATTAGAAAAGCCAACAGATGCCTGCCCCATGAAGGAGAAAAAGGAGAAAGACAAAGAGCAGAGAGTGGGGAGGTAAAGGGAATGGGGGTGTCTCGCTAAGTAGACATGGAGGAAGAACATAGAGGGAACAAGCTGGATGTTCAGAGTCTTCCAATCTAGGCAGAGAAATTTAAGCCTGATACAGAAAGACATCGACCACAAGAACTCAGAGAGGAAAAGCACCACTGGAGCAATGGATGATTCAAGCCCCATCGTTCCCCTACCTCTCCTCAATTTTCTGCTATTTTATAGGGAAGATTAGATACTTCTCACAAATCTCCTTAGATTGTGTTTACTGCTTAAGATCACATTCTTCCATAATTATTTGTTGGGGACTAACCCCATACTGAGCATATAGCAGTAAACTAAAAAAATTCCTTGTCATCTTAAAAGGGAAAAAGTGCTGTGTTTCTAGATAAATGTTGTGAAAATGGAAATTTTTCTAAAATAAAACTTATGGCGGTCTAATACACATTAAATCAAAATTTTGGTGAGATTTTTGTTTATTAATAAATGGATAAAAATAACTAGATCAATTGAAAATGAAAAGTAATGGAGAGGTGCTTTCAGTTCTCTTTGTTAAAATGCTTATAGGGGTGTAATAATGAAAAATATCTACATAAAGACTCTACGGTATGATAAATGGTACAAGAAAGAAAAGTCAAAGATGAATCCTGTTATGTGTAAATTAATGTTGTATTACAAAAGCCACTTTACAAATGGAACAAAAAAGAAATGGCAAAGTTTGAGTACAATCAATTAATCAAAAATTAATAATAAAATTAGAGATTTATCACAAATCATTCACTAAAATTCTTTCAATTACATTGAAGAGTTAACTTATATATGAAACTGTAAAAAAATATAGAAGGAAATGCAGGTTAGTTTTATTTGATCTCTGGATGGAAGTCTTTCATGGGATAAAAATCAATGAAACAGGGGCATCTGGGGGGCTCAGTTAAGCGTCAGCCTTTCTCTTAGGTCATGATCCCAGGGTCCTGGGATTGAGCCCCACATAGGGCTCCTTGCTCAGCGGGAGCCTGCCCACTTGTGCTCTCCTGCCCACTTGTGCTCTCTCTCATTCTCTCTGTCACTATCTGTCTCTCTCTCTCAAATAAATAAATAAAATCATTTTTTAAAAAAGTCAATGAAAGAAATACAGAGCATGTGCTGATTCAAATGCATAAAATAATTTAAATAACTGTCAAAACTTATAAATTAACTTTTCAAAAGAGGAAATCTAAGCAAATAGCCTAAATAGGGCTACTAATAATTAAGAAAATTATTATTAGTAATTTTCTTAATTATTAATTACTTAGTTACTAATTAGTAACGGAAGTAATGTTTGCAACATCGATGCTCTAATTGTGAAGCAGGCACTTAATAAATCCGAAAGATGTGATCTGACACTGCTGTCATTGAATGTATCCCCCCACAAATTCTAATCCTCAAAAATGGTAGAATTAAGAGGTGGGGCCTCCAGGAGGTACTTAAAAGATAAGGGTGGAGCCCTGGTGAAGGGGATTTATAGCCTTCCTAAAGAGGCAGCAGGGAGATCCCTGACCCCTTCTGCCATGGAAGGACCCAGCTATAAGCCAGGAAGGAGGCCCTCAACAGAGAACAGGACCACATTAGTGTCTGGATCTTGAACTTCCCAGCCTCCTGAGCTGTAAGAACTAAATTTCTGCTGATTATAAGCTACCCATTCTGATACTTTGTTGTAACGGCCAGAATGGACTCAGACACACAGCCGTAACAGCAAACTAGGAGAGCAGCGCTGGATTTTTTTTTTCATTTTTTAATTAAAAAAAGAAGAAGAAAAGAAGAGACTCTTCTTAAAAACCAAATGAAACAACATGAAAACTTCTATGTTTTAAAAATGAGATGTGTTCAGTAAGGATTTAAAAAGCTGCTTAATTCAGTTTGGTTCCCTTCTATCCCAACTGTTTGATACAACTTCCAATTTCTTGGTTGATTTTACTTGAAAGTGCTACTTTGCCTCACCCTAGTCTCCTAATTTTAAGCTAAACTGCCTTCCTCCATAGTCCTGTCTCAGGAACTCCAGTTTTTCTTACATCAGATCTTCTTTTCTTCTACTCTAATTAAAAATGCTAACTCTCTTATTGTAAAATGTTTCTTACATACACTTTCTCACCTAATTAGGCAAAAGATGACTTTTGCCCAACTCTTTCCTGGTAGTACAAACAAATCTACAAGGAAATTATGCTGACCATTTCCACAACAGTGGTACAGACTGCTCAGCTGCTTTTTCCAGTTTCAGGGTCTGTCTTGATGTGCTCATCACACTCTATTTTCCTGCTTTGACCCGCTTACACTACATTTCCTGAATTCTAAGAAACACATTACATTTTATATTTTTGTATTTCTAAAATCAGAATTTTTTTTTGGAGATTCTATTTTAAGTAATCTATATACCTAATTCGGGGCTCGAACTCATAACCCAGAGATCAAGAGTCCCACACTGCACACACTAAGCCATCCAGGAGCTCCTCTAAGACTGGAATTTTAATTGAATTGGCCAAAATTTCCTATTACCTTTCACTCATTCTCTTAATCCTTTTAGATAAGGACAATAGATTATATTCAATACAAAACTTGTAAAATATAAAGCATCATTTAATGAAAAACTATTGTCTCTAAGGACGAATCTTTCCCCTACAAAAAATGTTTTAATTAAGATTTTTTAAGATGTTAAATTTTTTTCTTTATTTAGATTTTTTTTTTGAATTATTAATTTTTCATTTTTTATAAACATATATTTTTATCCCCAGGGGTACAGGTCTGTGAATCACCAGGTTTACACACTTCACAGCACTCACCAAAGCACATACCCTCCCCAATGTCCATAATCCCACCCCCTTCTCCCAAACCCCCTAAATAATCCCTCTAAATTTTTGAAGGACATATATTACAAAATGTCTTCCCTGGCATTCTACTAAAAGCAATTCTGGATGATCTGGAGAAACATTTCACTACTCTGAATCTGAAAGGAACATTCTTTTGCAAAAGGACACCTGTTTATCAAAAACAACTGGGCTGCTATTAGCTACACACACTTATGAGGCAAAAATGACTATGTTAGTTTCTATTGTCTTGTGCCCATGCTGCACCATCACTAGAAGCTTTACCTATTACCCCGTTGTGTGTTGGTGGATGTTTAACAACGGTTCTCTGGGCAAAAAAGGGGAGGAAGGGAGAGGATACCGTGATGAGTGGCATTCACCAATTTCCTCGGTTTCCCACCATAGCCAATTTTATGGCGCCACTGAACATGAAGCTGAGAGGAAATGCATGCACACAAGCTGTCCCGTAGACTGTGGTACACACCTGAATTGAATTCCTGGAAAAGAGAACTGATGAGCTACTGCCTGCCAAAAGAGACCCTCAGGCTGGTACCAACCTCTTGAAAGAGACGAACTATGGTAGGGGACCAAGGATAGAAATTTGGGTGAAAGGTAAATGGCCCGAGTCAGATGTTACACATTCAATTCGGGAAAAAAAAAAATTGTTTACACATTATATTGGGGGGAAAATTGTCTAACTATGGGTTGCTAGTTTACTTATTGTATGTATTTGGTGGCGGAGGGAGGTTATGTAAACATCCTCTTTTATTTCGTCTATGAAATCTTTGGTAAATTCTTCACTACTCACTAGTGCTTTGGGATGAATGTTGTCTGGGGGTTGCGCTGAGGTGAGTGAGTAGGAATTAAAGAGTGTGGAGGCCTGTTCCAGAACTAAAATTCAGGATGACTGTGGGGGTCACAACCTTGCGTGTCAAAAGTAATCTAAGAGAGCAAAAGGTAGAAGTCAGGGTTGATGGAAGGTTTCTAAGAAAGAAGAAACAGAGGGGTTTTTTTGTTTGTTTTGATGTTTTATTGCTAGGGAGTTTCAGTTTACACGGCTGGTCATAGAGGATGGTGGGGGAAAAGGCAGAGGAAGGATAGTATGAAGTGCAAGGGTTGTATTGGGTTTGGGGAATATGTGGCTAAGCCAACAATGTTATGACATCATAAGCCAAGTTTTCCGTGTTCTCATGATGTGAAACATGGATCCAGTTTTGATACGGTGTGATGTAGCCTTCTAACTGCATTGGCCCCTCAATTTTAAGTATTTAAGACTCTCTTCTGGATAAAACTTCATTAATTATTTACATTTTCTGAATCCTTTTCCCAGAGTTTTACCTGAGAAAGTTTCATGGTAGAGTCATATGGACTCTGTGAAACAAGATGCCTACAAATATGACCTATTTATCACCATTTTATTTCAACAGGGAACATGGAGAGTAGAGAGACTGACAGAGTTTGCACATAAGTGTCTCCTTTGTCCTAGGATAGATCTAGAAATAGAACCAAATCTTCAGACTTCTGATCCTATGCTCTGTCATCCAAACAGTATTTATCTGGCTATGCAGGAAGCTCTCAGATGGACAGAGGCCCCAGAAATAGAGAAGGGGTATTGTTAGACGTGAGTTACATCTTGCCTATTGCTTGAGAGACAGTTTCTACCTCCATCCTCTCCTGAACAGAAGAGGGAAATGTGGCAGAGGACTGGATGGGGCTGTTCTCTGTGTGGTCCAGAGGCCTTTACTGCTGGAAGTAAGTGGGCCCTTCCGGCCACAGTTCTACCAGGAATCTTCTTTTCCCCTTATAGTAAAAACCCTGTTTATAAATATACATGCACCCATACACAAACATATACATCCCTCAAACTTCCAGAGCAGTCTCTGTATCCACAGAGATAAATACAGAATAAAGCAGCATGACAGAGACAGATGGATATAGAAGTATTTTTAATTTTTTAAGAAAACATTTTCCCTCTTTGGGGAGAAACAGTCGTTCCTAAGGTTCTAAGGGAAAGGAAACCTGTACTTAGGCTAAACTTCCTCAGGATTAATTATTACTGTATTTGAAATCCAAATGACTTGACCCATCATTAGTGGATAAGTGCAGGCCAGGGAATAAATATCCACTCTGTCCACAATAAGACAGGTATCCGCACCATGTTCAAAGGCTCCCGGACTTTACCACACACACATTTGGGCCATCTTTAGAGTTGCGATGATGACGAAAGGTTGGATGTATTCTGAAAGCCCAAGGAGGCAGCCAGCACAACCTCAGGCTAATTAGCAGAAACCACAGGTATAACCAGCTGCTGGGCCATTCACGTAACCAATCCTTGAGCCAGATGCCACTTTTGGAAAAACATACCTCAGTGCTCCTCATTGAAATTCCGTCTCTGGACTTATAAAGAGTGTACTGTGTGAGCAACACAGGCATGGCTTGGGGCAACTGGGGCCATTCTGTGAGATATAGTGAGAGGCTCTGCTCTGCTTTCCAAACGGCCGCTCATTGTAAACAGCCTGTTCGGTGGGCCTGGGAACACGGCACAGACCCAGCCTGCGGGGATTTTATGCGCGCCTGTGATTCCAGCCCCTCTGTAGTCTGACTTGTGGAGGAGAGGGATCAGATGGGTGTAAAATCTCCTATGAAGTAAATGAACGAAGAAGTGTTTTATCAATAAAATTTCATTTACACCTCACATGCCTATCACTTAAATGACAAAAGCACAGGAACACCTCACATCTTCTTTAGAACATATGTCCTTTTTTCGGTTAATAAACAGAGTACAGACCTCAAACACTTGTGTACTTAATAAGTGTTATTTGAAGATGGTGGCATGTGTTGAATTGAATTCATGCGCTTGGCTTACAGACCGTTCTCTTCACTCCGTCCTATTTTAATGTGACTTCAAATCAACTACTAATCCTTCTCTCAGATTTGAAAACAATTTTGTACCCTAGTCCATACATGTTGGCATTCAACGTTTTTAATATTTGTGAGGTCGTAATTTAATTTTAGCATGCTGTCTCTGATTTTGAACATTTTCTGTAGAAGTATCTACTCCAAAGAGCAACATTTGGCAATAAAACTAAACAGATGAGGTCACAAAAGAGTAGTTTGCTATAAATACCCTTTTGCAACTCGGGACAGACACACACATACACACAAAAACCATGTAGAGCATATATAAGTTAATATAATGCTTTTTCAATGGCGGGAGAGGATCTTATTTAAAAAACTGAAAAAAAAAATTTAATTAAAAAATAAAATAACTGAAATGCAAACAAACACAAAAAGGGCAGAAGAGCTAGTAAGATGATTTAATGGTTCATAAAAGGTCAGCAGAGGATAGTAGCATGTCCCACATGTTTTCAATTTGCGGAAATATACTACCTATACTCCTAATCTATTCTTACTTTTCTGTCTGTTCGTATTCCTCATTCTCTACTTGATTTCCCAAATTAGGCCTTCTCCATATCACGATTTCCTATTTTCCCCCTCAAATTACTTAAAGTCCATTGTAAAGCAATATACAGAAGTATGTTCTCAATGAACTAATATGCCCTGATGCTCTGGCAGGAAAAGTATTTGGGGGGTTACTAGAGTAAACCTGAGCTCATCACAGAGCCTCCACTCTTCCTGATCTCTGATGCCCACTTTGACCCCTCACTTGGACTGGCCACATTTCTTTGATGCTGCAAGAACTGGGGAGCTGTACAGTTGTGAATTCTCCCAACGTTTAATATTCTTACAAATACTTGGTTTGTTTCCTCAAGTGCTTGGTAACTTTTTAATGGGGAGCGTACTATCTTCAGTAGAGATCGTCGTCTTTTCTTTTAAGTCCTGTGCACCAAGGGTTTGAAAGCATTCTTATGGAGTGGTTTTATCTTTGCATCTGTTGGGGTGCACTGGTCCTAGACCAGTTTTTGCATAAATAGTTGAGCAGGATGCCTTGGGTCTTATGGTTTTTGGCATTGAATTCCTTATTTATTTCTGGCCTCTGGGGATTTCTCTTTCTTTTGTGCTGGGTTTTGTAGGACTTCTGTTGCTGTTATATTATTTTGTCAAATAAATGACATATAAGGGGGTGTTCATGTCAGCTCCACCTGTCATACAACCAGAAGTTATGGTCTGATTTATAGTATTTCTGGTCCTTGTAAGAGTAATTTTTCAATGTAAAGTGGTTTGGGGTTATAATTTGGTTTCTAATAAAATCTGACCACAGGAAGAAAATGGACTAGGAGTTCTGTGATTCCTATGACTATTCCTGTCATTGCCAATTCATTAAATGGCCTTCTGCTTTTGAAACGAGTGTCATGAATCTTCTCTGAAGAGAGGGACCCGCTCCTAGGGTGTCCATAAAATCAACGTTCAGTTGATTTCAGCCTGTCAGTCTCAGGGCTACATGTTGAACTTCGACACAATTTCCTGATGTCATAAATGCTACCCTCTGTAACTTCTTGGGACACAGCCTGAATAAAGACAATTTTCTCTGGTGATAACACCTCAGTGTGGCTGTTGGCCTGACACATATGTGTAATTAATATCTATATGCTCTAGTACATGCCCAGGCTCACAATGCTTCAGTTAATATTGCATATCATCTACCTAAGTTTTCAAAAATTACTTTTCAGACGCCTGGTTGGCTCAGTTGGTTAAGCAACTGTCTTCGGCTTGGGTTGTGGTCTCCTTGTCCTGCATGCGAGACCCACAGCAGGCTCCCTGCTCAGCGGGAAGTCTGCTTCTGCCTCTCCCTCGGTCTGCCACTCTTCCTGCCTGTACTCACTCTCTCTCTCTCTCTCTCTCTCTGTCAAATTAATAAACCTTTAAAAAAATTAATTTTCAATCATGTGAAAATTTAGCAAGTTATGTTTGCATGTAATTGCCTTATTTAAAGGATATGTTATTATTTATGTTAACCATTTAAATTTAGAATTATTAGATGGCTTCTGAAATTATTTCTGCCTTTTAAGAAACTTAGCTAATTTATAATTCTTAGTGATCTACTAAAAAGGGCTATGGAGATTATATAGAACACATTTCTTAGAGTCTTCATAACCCCAAAAGGATTTAACTAATTTTATTTAATTGAGAAAAAAGACTAGAAAGGATAAAAGCAATTCCAAATGTTTTACTTTCATACATTTAATGTTTTCTCTTGTATTAATTTTTTTATTATATTTATTTTTTAAGGATATTAAAGCATAATTTCTGCCCATTCCCCATTACAAAATAATAAAAGACATTCTCTTCAAGGTCCAGAAATAAATTAAATTTATTTCTAAGAATCTTTGAGGTTTGAAACTGAGAAATTTTCTTAATTGTTTTAAACAATTGAGAAAAAAGAAAAAAATAATGGAAGCCATGTTAACTGAATAGGAGTCAAGTTAGTAATGTTCAAACTCAAATGCACCCTCTCCATTAGTTATTCCTAAATATGTTCTGGCCTTAATTGAATGCCTAACATATAAATTTTCATGGAAAGAGAAAATTAAATGAACCCGTACATACATTCTATTATGCTGCGTGGCTCAACACTGTCCAATGTGATTATCTACTTGTTACTGCTTCATTCCTTTCAATTCACACTCACACATTGAGAGACATTCTGCTACACATCCTGAGAGCAGCAAAGAGATGACCAAGATCAAGCCACTCTTTAAGAGATAGTCTAATTGAAAGTCAGATGTCTAACTATAAACTGTCTAACAAAAGCTACATTAAATATAGAAATGAAGGTTAAAAAGAAAAGAATAGGGAAAGACTATCAAAAGACTAAGACTGCAAAGATTATTCAAAATAAAGTTTATTTGTTCTGATAATATCAGATAAATGATTCCTATAAGGAAATATTACCATGCAAAGAGCACATTCAGGTCAATTTATCAAGACAACACAATTCTAAATATGTATGTGCCTATTAACAAGGCTTCAAAATGCAAGAAGAGGGATGCCTAGGTGGCTCAGTTGGTTAAGTGTCTGCCTTCAGCTCAGGTCATGATCCCAGCACCCTGGGACAGAGCTCCACGTCAGGCACCCTGCTTAGTGGGGAGTCTGCTTGTCCTTCTGCCATTTCCCTCACTACTATTCTCTCTGTCTTTCTCTCATAAATAAATAAAGTCTTCAAAAAATTATGAAGAAAAAAATTTGGTGGGTCTCAAAAACTAAATAAACAAACATACAACTACATCTGGACATTTCAACACCTTTTTCTTAGTAACTGATAAAACAAGTAGACAAAAATATGAATAAGGATATAAAAGTTTTGATAACACTATTAGGCAATTTGATCTAATAATTACAGAACACTCTAACCAAAATCTATATAGAACACATTTTTCGAATTCAATGTACTACTCATGAAGATAAAACCATATTTTGTGCAATGAAATAAATCATAATATATTTTTATACAAAGTATGTTTTCTGATGTCGATGGAATTAAATTAGAAATCAATAATTTTTTTTTAAAATATGAGAGGAATAAACAAAATTGGTTGAAGGGGACTAAGAAATATAAATTCAGTTATAGAATAAACAAGTGACAAGGGTGAAAAGTATAGCATAGGTATAGCAACAATATCATAATCCTTTGTATGGTGACAGATGGTAACTATAGTTATTGTGGTGAGCATTTCATAATGTACATAATTCTTAGATCACTAGTTGTACACCTGTAACTAATATAAAATGTCAACTGTACTTAATTTTTTAAATCTGAAAAATCCCCTAATATTCATAAGTTAAGCTTCAAAATAACTTTTGACTGAAGAAGAAATAACAAGAGAAATTAGATTATATTTTGAACTAGATGTAAATAAAAACAGAATGTATCAAAATTTGTGGAATGTAAAACAGCCATTACACAAACAGGAAATGTATAGTTTTAATGTCTGTATCAGAAAAGAGGCCTAAAATCATAAGTTTCCATCTTAAGAAACTCGAAAAAAAAGAGCCAACTTAAAACAAATAGATGAAAAGAAATAATAGAGATAAGATGAAATAGAAAATGGGCAAATAGAAAAGATCAATAGAACCAAAAAACAGATTCTTGAAGAGTTCAATAAAATCAATAAACTTCCAGCCAGACTGATCTGGATAAACAAAAAACAGAAAGAAGATAAATAAAATTTATCAATATGAAGAATGAGAGATGTAACATCTCTATAGATTCTACAGATGTTTAAAAAGAATATTATAAATAATTTATTGACAATGATTTTAACAATGTAAATGAAATAAATTTTTTGAAAATTGCAAACCGTCAAAGCTCACTCGAGAAAAGATAGACTACCTGTGTATCTATTAAAGAAATTGAATTTGTTTTTAAAATTGGGTGCTTTCTCCTAGAATTGGGAACTTGACCCCAAAATGGGATTACCATTCTTACTACTTTTATTCAACACTGTACTGTTAAAACCAGAGAAAGAAAAGGCATAAAAATTAGAAAGAAAGAAGAAAAACTATGTTTAGCTGCCAATGACATGACTGTGTATGTGTAGAAAATATGGGTATGTGTAGAAAATCCTAGGAAATTTAGAAAAAATACTTAGAGAATTTGTGGAAGAGTTTGGCATGACAGTAAGGTAAAAAAAAAAAAGTCAACATATAAAACTCTTAGAAGGTTAAACATGCATCTACCATCTGCTCCAACAAATTCCCCTTAGATATTCCCCAAGAGGAAAAAAAAACACATTTCCATATGTATTTCCATACAACTAATATGTGAATGTTCATAGCATTGTACAGTTGGAAACTAAAATTTTTTTAAAAATTATAATAACATTAAGTACTTAGTTATCCATAAAACAAAATAAATGAAGACCTTCATAAATGACCTAAATCAATAAGGAGATATATCATGCAAATAGATCAGAAGCCTCAATATTGTTAGGATATCAATTTCTCCATGTTAACTCACAGATTTTATATAATCTCAGTCAAAATCCTACCTGCTATTTTCTTAGAAATCAATAAACTGAATCTGAAATTCATATGAAAATGCAAGTGTTTAGAAGTCCCAAAACAATTTGAAAATGTAAGGAAAAAAAAAAATAAAGCACTCAATTTAACCTGATTTCAAGATTTTCTATAAAGCTATGTCAATCGAGATCGTGTGTTATTAATTTAAGAATAGACATAAAGTTAAAAAAAAAAACCAGACCTATGTATATACGGCAAATGATATTTGACAATGGTATCAAGATAATTCAGTGAGGAGAAGAAAATCTTTTTAACAAATCATTCTAAAACATTTGAATATTCATATGCCAAAAAAAAAAAAATGAACCTCAACAATTACCTCATGTTCTATACAAAAATTAACTAACATGATCATAAACCAGACATATTGGCTAAAACTAAGAAACTTCTTGGACAAAACTTGGGAGAAAATCTGTATAAATTTTGGTTTGAGAAAATTTTCTTGGATTGGATATCAAAGAAAAACACAAATTATAAAAGAAAACATAAATTAAACTTCATAATAATTTAAAACTTCTGATTTTTAAAGACTACTATTAAGAAAATTACAAAACAAGCCACAATCTGAGAGAAAATATTTACAAAAATCCATATCTGGTTTAAGACTTGTACCTAAATATATAAAGAACTCTTACAATTCAATAACAAGACAAATAATCCAAAAAATAATTCAGAAAAAGACAAATCATCTAAAAAATCCAAAATATTTGAACAGTTCACAAAAATTGAACATACAAATTATGATGAAAAGTGCTCAATATTATTAATCATCATAAAACAAAATTTTTTAAAAATGAGATTTCATACACATCCTCTGGAATGGCTAAAATTGAAAAGAATGACAAGGCAAGAGTTGTGAGAATGAGGAGAAACTGGATTTCTCATGCTAATGGAAATGCAAAATTTGGATTCCCCTTTGGAATCCCACTTTGGAAAATGGTTTGGAAGATAAATATATCCTTATCATATGACCCGCCATTTCTACTTTTCAGAATTTACTGGAAAAAAAAAAAAAAAAACGAAAATATGTCTTCATTGAAAAGCCTGCATGCCAACTAGCTAAAAATGGGAATAACTGAAATATCTATCAGCTGATAAAATGTGGTATTTCTATATAATGGAAGAGCACCACTTCACAATAAAAAGACAGGTACAAAACAATTCTATCTTATGTTGGGGAGTAGTTACCTGGCTATATACATCTGCCAAAATTCTTCTAACTGTGTATATGTTGAAAGAATGAGGTGTTCCTAGGTGGCTCAGTCATTAAGCGTCTACCTTCAGTTCAGGCAGTGATACCAGGGTTCTGGGATCAAGCCCTACATAGGGCTCCCTGCGCTCCAGGAAGCCTGCTTCTCCTCCCATTCCCTCTGCTTGTGTTCCCTCTCTCACTGTGTCTCTCTCTGTCCAATAAATAAAATCTTAAAAAGAAAAAAAAAACAGAATGAAATTTGTTGTATGTAAATTATACTTGAAAATACACAAGCATAACTTAAAGTACGTTACTGGAATAGAGGAGAGAAAAAGTAACAAAATGAAGAAGTGGGTCCAGAGGTTCAGGAACTGAACGATCTGAGCTTCACAAAGAACAGAGAAAATCAAGAAGGGTATATCCAAAGAAATGATTTTTAAAAAATGTCCCAGAACTTAAAGACAGTAGATTACCAATTCAAAGAGATGAGTGCATACGCAGCAAATGGATAAAAATAGACTTACATCAAAGTATTTTTAGAATACCAGGCATAAAGAGAATGTCTTAAAGGTTTTTATGCTAGGGGTTAGGGCGGGGGATGGAACAGGTCACATACAAAGTACCAGAAATCAGACAGACTCAACATTTTCCAAAGTAGCACAGGAAGCAAAAAGTCAAAAGAGCAATGTTTCAAAAGTATGCAAGAAACTATTCTATATATGGCCAAACTGTAGATTTTAATTGTGAGGTACGGGAGAGAAATGTTCAGATACGCAGTATTTCAGACTTATTTCCATACACCTTTTCTTGGGAAGCTACTGGGTGAAGAGGCTATGGGGGGAAGGTGCTACCACAACTTCGGCATAAGAAAGAAGATAACAGAAGATCAAACTTAAGAAAAGGTGAAAGTGAATCTCCAGAATGACATGAAGGATAGTCCTGTATGACAGCTGTAAAGGAATAGGCCAACATACTCTGATTAGAGCTGGTCAAAAAAGGAAGCTGAGGGGACCTTGGTGGCTCACTTGGTAAAGTGTCTGCCTTGGGCTCAGGGCATGGTCTTTCTGTGTCCTGGGATCCAGCCCCAGGTGGGGCTTCCTGCTCAGCGGGGAGTCTGCCTCTCTCTTTCTCCACC